>NC_089816.1:24463332-24763332 GCF_029633855.1 Hoplias malabaricus | reverse complement strand
AGCCTTGGAGATGCTGGAAACTGCTTCTGAAACATTCTACCCTCCACCGCCACTATGAGATGCACCCTAGCAAGGCCAAAGGGCACGCTGGACCCAGTCATGGCCACTTTCAAGACAGGTTTATAAGCGGATGCTCGAGAGCTGAGGTAGACCAGACTGAGGTCACTTCCAGGGATGAAGATCTGTTCATGAAGTACCTAGAGAAAAAAAATGGAACTCATGAGGACATCATCAACTGAAGGAATTGAGAATGAACTGCTGCATAACTACTGAAATCATGCAAAAGCTGATTTTTAAAAATGCAGAAGTGTACCCAAGTGGGTGATTTTTCAACTAGCAAAGTAGCAATGTCTACAAACTTACGGTTGTTCTGAATTAGAATTAGAATTAGAATCAGTTTATTGGCCACTGTGCTAGCACACAGAGGAATGTGTTCTCTGCATTTCCAATCCATCCAGTAAAACACACATTTACACACACACACACTAGTGAACACTCAAGGGCAATTCATGTCTGCCAGCACTGGGGATCGAAACGGCAATCTTCCAGTTACAAGCCCAGTTCCCTAAACACCAGGCTATGGCTGAAGTAACACAACATTCATATATTCATATATTCATATTCATATTATCCATATATATATTCATATTCATATTCATATATAATTCATATATCCACTTTATTAGAAACACCTTTCATGTCACCTGGTTGGACATTGTTAGGTAGTGGATGACTCTGAACACAATACTGACACTAACACTAGTGTAAAAATCCTAGCAATGCAACAATCCCTACCAGCCAGCATCACTGTTTTGAGGAGAATCTAAATCTAAATGTGGACAGCAGATATCTTGATATAGTATGTATTTCTGGTTTTAAAAAAACTAACAAATCGACAAGAACAAATGGAAAGGTATCAGAAATATTAATTCAGTCATAAAGTGGATGATGATCTAAGTAATGCTAAGACTCACCTGTGTCTCAGGTATGATGGGGTTGGCCTCAGGGGTGGAGCTATAGTAAGTAGATAGTGGTGATGTTGTGACTTGGGGGGTGGGTCTTACAAGGGTGTTGAGCTCACATATGGGGATCTCCCTTTCTTCTTTCCTCATCACCAGTCTGTCCATCACATAAAACACTCTCCACGGCAACCATACTGTTCGGTGGACAGGTGGGTATGGGGCTCGAACAAAACTCAGCGTCAGGGAAGCTCCACCGTTCACTAACATATCAAACCTATAGACACAGAAATGACTAGGGTATGATAACATTATATATTTCGAATGATTCCACAGTCACTTCCTAATCATACTGATAGTTCAAGTAAAATCTTGATCTGAATCCATCTCCTAAAGGCCTAGCCAATGGGAGAGCTCACTTGGCTGAATCTAGATTTTGTAGGAGTAAAGAAAATAATCCAAATTGAGTAACTTTTTTTATTTTTATTTTTTATTTAAAGGTGTGTTAAAATAGAAATCAATGTGATATAGTGTAGCACAGGTAGGGCCACTGCAACACAGCTCCAAGGTCCTGGAGTCCTGGGCTCAAACCTCACCATGATTCACTATCTGAGAAGAATTTGATGTGTTCTCCCTGTGTCCGTGTGGGTTTCCTCTAGATATTTTGGCTTCCTCCCATAGTGTAAAAACATACTGCCTGCATTACTGTCCATGAGTGTAATTGTGTAACTGATTGGGTGACTATGTGATGCCATTGTGATGGACGGACACCCTGTCCTGGATGTGTTCCTGCCTTGTGCCCAGTGAATCCAGCTAGCACATTATATCTTGAACCTGTGAACCTGATCAGGTAGACTGGTATGTGCTGTTATATAACAGTATTCCATTTTTATTGCAGATTTCTCAGTGTAATTGTGCATTTTCTTCAAAAACATAGAACAATAGAACCCACTTATAACACATGAATCACTTTCAGATGCTGCCAGTCATCCTATTTATCATGCACAAGCATGTAAGAAATGAAAAAACACCTTATTTTTGAGCTACTCAAGCATATTAGGAATGCAAAACTTTTCATTTTGCCCCTGAATCAGAGCAGAGGGCATTTGAAGGCTAGCCACATTACAGGAGTTTTCCGTTATTAAGCTGCCAATTTGTGCATCTCCTCTGCAAATTACACGCTTTGTTAGCCTCATCACACAGCTCCGCTAATAACAGTGTATCCCACATGCTCGGCTCAAGTCCAAAAATGAGGTCGGATTCAAGCAATGTATCTACGCTAATAATAAAAACACAAGCTTCAAAAAAACACTTGGAAGAAAAAAAAAAGCGGTGAGTCTTTGCTGAGAGGATCACGGGTACACACTCGGCTTTCATCCAGTGCTAACACACTCGGCTGCTTGGGCGCTACTGAAGTGAAAAACTAGAGATGTGATGTAAGTTTCTAAAGAGGGATTTGGGGAGCACTGCTATGCTAGCGGTGAGTGGAGGAACTGCTCTAATTAGCGTAGCATTGAGGAGAGCCGTGGGTTTGGATATAAAAAGGGGGGCGTCCCTTTGAAGTGCTGTTCTATATGAGCCACAGGCCGCCATATCCACAGGGATACATACACACACACACACACACAAACACACACTCCCAAACTACCAACTCTATTATAGTGTTACATATATTCCCACACATGTACTGAACTACTGTACTACAAATTATTTGGAAAGCCCTCGACAGGTGCTCTATAAATTATTAACATGCTATCTGTTGAAACTTATTTTCCTTATAGATTCTCAATAGTGTTTGACTAAGGGTTGGTCTGGAACATGTTTAAGTTTAGTTTCTGAGTTAAGATTAATTTTAGGTCAGGGTTAGAGGTAGGTGTAGGAAATAGGGGTGAATGTTTACAGATATTCCAGAATTTAAAAGGAAGGTATGCATGTACAAAACAGAATCACACACACACACACACACACAAAAAAATTAAAATAAATAAAAACCTAATCACAAACACACAGCTGGCTCCCCCTGCTGCGCAGCTGTCGTGGCTGCCTGCTGTTATTTGCTATTTTATTTTGAACAAGAATACAACATTCAGTGCATGTGAAAACACCCACCAGCCATGACATTACCAAAACCTGTCTAAAATTGTGTAGATACCACACAAATGAGTCACAAAAACAAGTGGCAGATCAAGGCAGGTGCCACAGAATTATGATCAGACTGAGATCCGGGGAATTGGGGGTCAACACCTTAAGCTCTTCGTTAAGTTCCTCAAACAAATTCAGTGTGACAGACCACATTACCTTGCTGAATGAGGGTACTGCTATTTTAAAATGCTGATAAAGGTTGTATTTGGTCTGTAAATATAATTAGGTAGGATTATGTGTCAAATTAATAACCCAAGGTTTCATTGCTCAGGGTATCACATTGTTTCTAGTGACTTATTTTCTTTCCGTAATGCATCCCGGGGCCAGCTATTCCTCAGGTGAGTGAAGAACACCTACCCAGCTGGTCATATGATGTAAAAGAAAACATCATTCATCACATCAGGCCATTTTCTTCCATTGCTTCATTGTCAGATTCTGATGCTTACTAAGCACTTTGAGTGGTCTGCAGACGTGCATGCGTCTTATACGGCAAGCTGTAGTGCACTGTGCTGTGGGATCAGATCAGACCGGCCTGCCTTCACTCCTCACATGGGTCAATGAGCCTTGGGCACCTTTAGCCTTTTCATCTGTTCATCAGATGTCCTTCTTTAGACCTTTTTTGGTAGGTACTAATCACTGCATATCGGGAACACCTGACAGGATCTGCCATTTTGGAGATGTTGTCTAGCTAATTAATTATTAATATATAAGTAATTATATAATCTTAATTAATATAATAATATATAATTTTATATATAATTATAATAATTAATTATTGGCCATTTCATGCCCACAAAGTTTATTTATATATATATATATGTGGGTATGAAAGTGCCAATAATTAATAACAGTATCCCCATAGGTATGGAAGTAATTATATGCACCTGTATGTAATAAAACGTAGTTTTGTAGCACACACACAAACACACACACACACACACACACACACACACAAATGGCTGCACACATGCGATAAAATCTCAGCTTCTCCCTGAGCTTCTCCATGGCCACAAGCTGCATGTTCAGGGGTTTCTGCCAGCATCTGATAAGATTGAATACACACACACACACACACCCCACACACACACACACCCCTCACACACACCCCCCCCACACACACACACACACACCACTCCATAGGACCACCATTTCTTCTTGAAGTTTTTCTGTGTAGTTTAGGTGTTAGATAGAAGGATTATAGAGTGGTCACAGTGACACGCAGTCACCACACACACACACACACACACACACACACGCACACACACACACACACCCCTTAGGACCCAAATTTCACTGTCTGCTGGTGTGTATGATGGTTGCTTGTGCTGGATAATGACTAAAGGGGCCTGTTGTAAAGACACATCAAGGTCAGTTAGTCCCAACTCACTCACTCACGCACATACACACACACACAAATACACACACACACACACACACACACACACAGTCTGCTGGCAGCTAAACTCTGAATGATTGATTCACTCTTATGCTTTAATTCACGTTTTTGAGACAAATCCAAACTGTGGCCTAAGGGCTGATATTTGCTTGAGATGTTCGTCTGTGTTTGTTTGTGTGTGTGTGTGTGTGTGTGTGTGTGTGTGTGTGTGTGTGCAATACACATTTTATTCAAGTTATCTCTGTATTTCATTAGAGCATCGATGAAAAAAATACTTTGTAGCGAAGTGGAATTCTCAGTATTTAATAAGTCAGTATTTAATATATCTCATTAGCAAGTTGTTTCAGAAATCTATTTCTGGACTTTTGATTAAAGAAAAATGATTATCCCTGCTGCTGGGTTAATTTTACCGTGACTACGGTACCTCTCATGTTCAGACTTAACTCTCCCCTGTTTAATTTGAAACTGTGTGTGAAAGGGTTAAGCCACAACTGTATATGAACAATTCTGGGGAGAACTTAACAAGGGAAACTGAAAATCTGAAAATTCAACTGATATATGGAGCCTAAAAGGCTAAGGAAATTATTAGGAAAAAATGCTATTGGAGATATCAGCCATTTTCTGCAGTGATTGTGTACTGAATCTCTTTCAAACTTGGCTGCCCCATATAGGGGTCCAGATCAATGGAGCATAAACTGGTTCATTCAGGGCATGACAAAGCCTTATGGTCCTTCAACTCTTTTTAGAAATAACATACAATAACATGAGATAACAGTTTGTTGACTATTTTTTTCTTGATATTTTTCAAGTCAAACATTGTTATGTTTTCTTTTGACAGACACATAAAGGTGAGCTTCAGGAGTTTGTAAGTGTCAGTGTACATACATGCCATCCTGTCTGGTGATGGTGTACCCCTGTTGTGGGTAATGCAGCAGCGACACGTTGACTCCGATTAGCGGCGTTCCATCTTCAGTTACTACCTGACCTCGCACCACTGACACCAGGCTGATGAGCAAACAAAAACATAAAACAAAAACCCTCTGAGTAAACAAACATTCCCAGGAACAAAGACAGTGCTAATCCCGTCCTCGAGACCCGCAAGCTGCTTAACGTCTGTCAGCTTAGAAACAGCCCAGAAACACACCCCAGCATTTACATTCAGATGTTATGCAAAACACAAGTGAAAGTTAAAAATAAATAAATAAATAATAATACTTACATATCTACAGAATTTCTCCACTGCGTACATACAGTCTATCACGTAAAACACGTGAACTGTGCTGCTATCGGTAGAACTATGAGGCTAACGTTCATGCTTTGATTTACACTGGGTGACCAACTGAACCAACTGAATGCAAAAAATTAGCATAGTGGTAACCATGGAATTACAGGCAGGATTTACAGAGTCCTCCTATAATTAAGAGTTTGACCCATCCCCAAAAAAAAGTTAAAAATATCACTTTAGGGGGGTTAAACCTATATTCTTCTTATCTGTGACTGTAAACAATATCTTCCCCAAATGTATGCCCAACAAGCCTTTATTAAGTTGCTTTTGTGCAGTTCTGAGAAGGCACTGTGCTTTTAAGCACCTAACTACTATTTAATAGACTTCATTGCCCTCTGAGTGTTTGAATTAGATTGTGTCAAAAAGCATTTGGATGAATGCTTACGTCGACTAGGTCACTGTAAGTTTTCTAAGCCATTCAGCTCTGTACTGGTTTCCCTTTACGTCCCTGAGAAAAAGTTGTATAAAGTTGTATACACTGAATAATTTGCACTCTGGTGCTAACTGCACATATAAAGCATCATATACTTGACTCAAAAGAGCATATATCTTTCTCTGTAGTTATTAGTAGACAAAAGTCAATCTATGATTTTAACAGGGAGATAACATGTGGTGTGTAAAAGCTCTATGTTACCTACTTCACACTTTATGACTTCCGTTCAAAGTTACAAGCACACTTCAGACACCAAACAAGTATTGACTGATTGACTGCATTTTGGGATAAGGGGGGGGGGGTTGTCTGATGATACTTTATTGTCACATTTTCTTTAAGTTTCTTTACAATGTCTCATGAGTATGAAACTTGACTTTCCCCTTCACTCACCCATTTGCCCTCCACAGAATCTGACTGCTTGGACACTCTGAACAGGGACAATTATAGAACAAATTATTCCACCAAGTGCCATTTAGCAGCCGACCTGTAATCTTTGAGCTGCCCGCTAATTGCAGCATAATTTCTGAATGAGAACAACAGGGGCTGGGTGAAGAACGCAACTCTTCATCAACTCTTAATCAAAACCTCAGCACTGTCCACTAATTTTATTTCAGCCTCAGGCAGACAGCCTAGACGAAGTAATCTGTCTACTGAACTGTCCTGGCTCCACTCAAATATGTCATATGTCCTAGCAACTGAACTGAAGAAAATGAAAAGAAAAATATAACTAAAAATAATTAGGAATCATAAATAAAAGAAATTCATTCATTCATTATCTGTAAGCACTTTTTACAGTGTCACCAGAGCCTACCTGGAATCATTGGGCGCAAATACACCCTGGAGGGGGCGCCAGTCCTTCACAGGGCAACACACACAGTCACACTCCATACGGACACTTTGGAGTCACCAATCCACCTTCCAACGTGTGTTTTTGGACTGTGGGAGGAAGCCGGAGCACCCGGAGGAAACCCACGCGGACAACACACCAACTCCTCGCAAACTCCTCACAGTCACCCGGAGCGGGACTCGAACCCACAACCTCCAGGTCCCTGGAGCTGTGCGACACTACCTGCTGCGCCACCGTGCCGCTCTAATAAAAGAATTGACCTCAACAAATGTCTGTTCCACCATGTCCCGGATCTATTTTACTTAAATAGATTTTTAACTAGATATATTGCATTTTAACTCAAGTTGTGTTTACTAAGGCCTATTTAGGTAAAGCAAATGAAAACTGAGCAAAACCTAGCTTGTAGGGGTTTTATGACAAACCCCCTCTCGAAACATTTAGGTAGTATTAAGTGATCCGCATCATTCACACGCGTGTTATCACAATGGTACTAAATGGCAATGAGCCTTAAGATGGTAGTCATAAGCAGCTTATAGTTATTGAGTAGAGCCAGCTCTACTGCCCGCATTGCTAACACTTGAACTGGATCATGTGACCACACAGAAGTCCAGTCTTCTATTTTTTTAGAGAACGTATCTGACCATTGCCTGTGGGACCAAACATGTGAGGGAAGAATATCTCAGGGTCCAGGCACTGTGACAAAGCTGTGTTGTTTATGCTGTTCCGACATAGATACAGCTCTCTTTCCCCCTGCAGATCCAGCTCCCGCGGGGAACACTGCGTTAGACAGCAGTACCACATCAAACAGCTTCAAGGTCAGCAGAGCAGGTAGAACAAAAGCCCAGGTAGAACACAAAACACTTCAATCATGACCCAGGGAAAAAGAAATAGAGTCATCTTGAAGGAAAAAAAGAAGAAATAAATCATAGTCAGTTACTGAGGACTATGCTGGTCACCATAGCTTCAAACAAGCTCTCAACACATTTCAAATTATGGACTTTGGTAAAGAAGTAGTAATAACAATTGGAAGAGGTTTTATTAGAATTATTTTCCCCTATGAAGAAGCAGTCAATTTCTGTGTCAAGTGTAGATACTTATTTTTCAATCCAAACTATATTGGTGGTTCTAAGCAAAAGAGGGAGATTTCTTATTATGACTTGAATTTGATGAAACATTATGATTGAGTGTCTTGTTTTGTGGAAGGAAATGCTTTATTTTATACGTATGTAATTAGATTCAATCAGAATAATCAAGTGCATGTGTGAACCTGTTGATAAAGTGTGTAAATCAAATTTAAATGTCATTTATTATGTAACTCCAAAAGTGTTCATACCCTTTATATTTTTCATATTTGGAGAAAAACTTGCAACTGCAATTACATGTAATCACAAAGGTAGCTCTAATATGTACTGACCCAGTTCTTTGTGTGCTTTTTATTTATACACAACCACCCATAACCCAAACTCCAGGCTGTGGTAACATTACACAATCCATCTCTACTTTGCTTTCTTTCTTGCCGCTCACAATACTCATACAAAACCCAAAGCTTTAAAACAGCTTCCATACAGGACTGTGCTCTTTCTTTTTTATCCCAAACTAATCCCACACATCCCTGAACATCAGCCCCCTTAGAAATGTGCAAGAGAAAGCAAGGACATCAAGATAAGTTAGTGAACAAACTGGCTCTCTAAATGGAAAACTACAGAATTCAGGAATAATATTCTTTTCACAGTTCTACAAATATACATACATATTCTACATATATATATATATATATATATATATATATATATATATATATATATATATATATTACAGTTAGCTATTAATAGAAATATAAGATAAATTCCAAGTAGCACCCCCAAGTAGTTCATGTCCAGCCACCTAATCAAACACGCATTAATATTTTCACTTGTACAATATCCCCCATTACTAATGAGGCTGAGCTTCTAACCTGTTGTTGAAGGGGTTTTCTCCAGGAAGCCGGTGGGTTCCTCCTGAAGCCACGAGGAAGCTAACCCGCTGATAGAAGGTGAGAGTTGGGGGAGAGGAGGAGCTCTGCTGGTTTTGTGGAATTGTTGTGGGATCTGGAGATCCCTTGCAGTAAGGCTGATCCTCACAGGAACTCTGCAGACAACAGTCTGGGTCCATACAGTCCAAAAGGCCATCTGCAGAAACAGCAAGATACTTCATTAATAATGTTTTTAGGACCACCACAGCTTTTACAAAATGCTGCAGCTCAAC
Organism: Hoplias malabaricus; assembly: GCF_029633855.1. Classification (NCBI taxonomy): domain Eukaryota; kingdom Metazoa; phylum Chordata; class Actinopteri; order Characiformes; family Erythrinidae; genus Hoplias; species Hoplias malabaricus. The sequence continues at coordinate 24,754,026 of NC_089816.1, read as the reverse complement.
ATACTTGATGGAGAGTTTTAATTGTAAATTTTGTTCAGTCAGGAACCTTGCACCTATGTTGTCTAGCATCATGCTGCGTATTAAGAGGATAGAGGTCGTACCCACCCAGGGAGAACAAGAAACACAAACAGATACACACACACACACACACACATGCACACAGAGAGAGAAAGAGCAAGGTGTCTGACTAATTGAAGTACAAGGCCAAATAGTTCATTCATGTGCATTTAAGAGAGCCACAGGGAGGGGGCGCTGCTGAAGCTTATTGACTGGTGGTGACAGTAAAAACAGGTGGGGAAAATAACAAAATAACACAAGCCCACCACAGTTAAATGAGTTAAGCAAGAGTTTGGATTAAAAGAAAAAAGAAGAAGCTGAAAAAGACAAAAATACTCAGAAGACCATGACTTTGTGCTTGCAGATATGAGGCTCACACAGCCCGACAGTGTACCCCCCACCCCCAACCCCGGTAATACCTGTACTGTGTAAATATTTTGAGATGGTATAACGATATGAAAAATGTGGATACCGTCCATCCCTAACCCAAACTCTAATTCTGTAGATAAACATCACACTTTAAACCTATAGTTTGCTGTATAACATTGACATCTGTAGTACAGTAACTACAGGCAAGACAAAACAAAGTAATGTTGCTCAGTTTATCAGGCACATGCCACCTGAGATTTTAAAATGCTGTAAAGAAAACAGAAATGGAGTTAGAGAGTTTTCTTATGACAGCAATGATTTGTAGATAAACAACAGGGGATGAAGGAAATTACATCTTAGCAACTAAATACACAGAATATTAAGGGGCCAGATACATTCATTTGCACCATATTCCCCAGTTGAATCAGTGTAATTCTCACCTCCCTCATTGTCCTTGCCATCAGAGCAAAGGGTTTCCATGGCAACGTCACACCCCGCCCCTCTCCATCCCGATTGGCAGAGGCAGTGCCAGCCGTTCTGGTCCAGGACACACCTGCCGTTGTTGTTACAGAGGCCAGGACAGCTGTCTACGGGACAAATTCAGCAGTCACACTCACCGGTATATCAGCGACCCAACTCTCGGGTCAAACACAAACATACAAGTCACATTTTAGACATAAAGGGATAACATGGGGAATGTGTCTCAGTCAATCAAACGTCTGAAACTTTACGTTTCAGAGACATCAGACGAGACGTAGGAACAGAGCTGTAATTTCACATGAAAACATTTTGATACAGGGACTTAGCAAAGATCATCTGGAAGCTTAATGCAGAATATTATGAAACTCTAATGCCTATATAGGTCTAATTTGTTTGTCTCAACAAACTCAATTTCTATATAGTCCCAAAATCCAATTTATCACCTGACCTAATTCCCTAACAGATCATTACTTCAACAGATGCATCAATTTTCTTACTTCCTGAATAGAATCCAATTCCCAATAAATTCAGTTTCTCAGTCAAACAAAAGTCCAAACAGATTTAGTTTTACAATAAATTTGTTCTCCCAAATCATTCAAATTCTCCATTTTAAATACTCATTTTTCTCAAAAGTTCATTAAATGAAGAAAATTCTACAACCTCATCTTTCAATGGACCCAGTTTCTCAATATATCCAATTTTCTCAACACATGCAATTTCTTAATTGACCTCATTTCTCAGCTGAAATAAATTTCTCAGTAGATCTAATAAACTCAATTTCTCAACACATTTTTGTAGATGCAAATCAAATCCAATGTAAATCCATGTGAATCCACAGCTCACTCAGTGTAACGGAACAAATAGGGGGGAGATTTGGGTCAGACATGTTTGATTACTCCAGTGCTATCATCTCCTTTATCAGAGACTGGCTGAAGTCAGAGGAAGGAATTGCTAAACTAAAGGAGCTTAGCAACTGCTCAATATTGCATCAGAACCAGGAGATAAGAGAGACAAAGTGAGGAACACAAGACAGTGAGAATCTCGGACAGTGGTGCTTCAATGCACGAATGTGTGTGTGCGTGTGTGCGTGCGTGTGTGTGTGTGTGTGTGTGCAGCAACACTTTTATACAATCAGCAATGATATAGTTTTAAAGGACATCTATATATAGGAAGTGTTTCTCATAATATGATCAATGAGTGTAGCTACAAGGTACGTGGATCTAATTAACCGCTTAATGAATGAGTTTGGGCAAACGAGTTTGGGCCTGTGTGAGCTCTTCACAAGTCAAGAAGATCAAGAAGATGTGAACACGAGTTGAGGCTTGTGTCTCAAGGGTGTGAGAGTGAGTCTAAATTGAGTCGATAGTCAGACAGCCAACATGTCACCTCATTCCTGAATGTGTAAAATTTACTCAAACTGAACATCACAGAGCTCCACTTTCTGCTCCTCACAGTCAAATAACAGCTTAGCAACTGTTTTATCAAGTTTAAAGATCTGATACAGCGCATGAGACATGAATGCTATTTATTTATTATATTATTATTATTACTATTTTTATTTTTTATTTTTTGTTAAAAACCAGGCCTACCCAAAATTGCTTTTCAGCAAGTGCCACTGGTGTATGTATGTTAATGTTTATGCATGTCCATTTGCATATGTCTGTGCATGCATGTGTATGTGTGTCTAAGTGTTTGCATATTCATACGTTCATGTGCAAAAGAGTGAGTTTGGATGAACATCTATGTGTTCATGTCCACTTGCATATGTGCGCAGCCATAGCTTTGCGTGAGTGTGTATGTGTGTTCCTATTTATGCATATTTATTTGCATATGTTAGTGCACGCATGTGTAATCGTACCATGGTGACTAATGGTCACACGTAACCATTGGAATGTGTGCACATGTAGGTAGACAGTAATAGACAGTAATAGACAGTATGCATAGACAATGAGTGTCATGCTCAGGGGGGCAGTGGGGGCAGTGGTTTGGGGGGGAATAAGAGCTACATGCTCTCCTCAGGCCAGCACAACCGTTACCTCTGTATCCTATCCAGTCTGCTATCACGAAGAGACATAATCCAGGAAATTAAACAACAAAAAAAAGAATTAAAAAGGTGCATATCTAGTGCAGGAAGCACACACACACACACACACACACACACACACACACACACACACACACACACACACACACCCCTCCTCTAGGGTGCCAAATTACACGCACAGGCTCAAACCCGCTTCAGTAAATATGACATTTCATGATATTTGCATTGCATTGTTAAAAAAATAAATAAATAAAAATTATAGAGGGCACAGGGACACTGGAAGTCAATGGAGAGAAACAGCATCCATGCATGACAATCATTTCGGAGAGTTTTAAAACATTCTGTCAAAGAACCTGTGATAAAGTTACAGAAACAATTTCTAGTTCAAACAGTTAAAAGTAAGAAAGTCAAGGATTTAAAGAGTAAAAGGACAAAAAATATTTTCATTAAATATAATGAAAAGACTACTTTGTGACAAAAGAAAACACAGTACCTTTGATTTTACCATCTAGAAAGTGAGCTGTGCCAGAAAGAGACAAACAGAGGGAAATTGGGAGAGAGAAAGAGAGAGAGAGAGAGAGATTTAAACAATGTCTTTTAATGCAAATATTATGCAATATATTGCATAATTATAATGTATTTCCCCGAATAATACCTGTGATTAAATAGTTTCACACTAAAACCATTAGAAAAACCAATGTATTTGAAGAAGTAATGACTGTTAGAAATGATGATGATTCTGTGGGTGTTTAGATTTGAGAACTTTTCAAAGAGAACTGGATCACATCAAAACTAATTAAGTAAAACTAAAAATATTTAAAAAATTCAAAATGCAAAATTTGGAATTTATTTTTCAAACAAACCACTTTTTTGTTTGCTCACTCTGTGCCTTGGTGGCAATGTCACCATGTCAATCTGTGTTTTCACTGCACGCTCCATGCACCTCTCTAGTGCCTCAATTCAAGAATGTCTGATCTCATTTAAAAGTAAAAAGTAAGTAAGTTTGGTCCTTTCACATTATTTCTCAGTAAGAGCTCTTGAACACTAATAAGATTTTGTTTATTAGAGTGTTACTGGCATGTGGAATGTGGTCTTACGTATAAAACTAGTTGTTTTCTTCTAAATTAGTTTCAAGTACATTGCTTAAGATATGGTTAAGTAATTAATGGTGCTAAACACTATGTACTTGTGGAGTATATTATAATATAGGGAAGTCTACTACTGTGCAATTGTTTTAGAATATCAGGGAAAATGTTTTATAAAGTTGTTAACCAGATATTAAGAATATACTGTATTCCAATCCAAATAAACTCCATATAAGTTGCTGTGTTTACAGTGACTGGCTGTGTCTAACTGTCATAATTTGAGGAGTCTCCTGTTGTCATTTTGCCTCTAATTGGGCTCCAGGGACACTGCTAATTGTAACCGGAAACAAAAAGGAGCACCACTGATCTCAGATCACCTCTATTTTAATTCTCTTTACTACTGTATGTCTATGTCTACTGATGAAGCAAAGTATGCTCTAATTTCCTATTTTCATATTCACTGTCAGTCACTCATAGTTCACTGAAATATTGGGACACATTCTGCAGAAGTGCACATTCTAAACTTACCCTCCATGCCAAATTTATGTGTGTTAGGAGATTATTAGGAAGTAATTGTCTTGTTCAATTTTCATTATTTAAATATTTTCTTTGAGAAAACAAGAAAAATGCTGAATCAGACCTGCTAATAGGGATTGTAAATATCTCATAAGCTATAAATAAGACCCAATGCTGCAATTACATTTTAACAGAATAGCTTAAAGTTTAGTATATGAAACAAAATGCAAAAATGGGACACAGAAATACATCGAAAATGTATGAATTAGTTTGAAATAATTTAGGATTGTAATTGGAATGTACTCTCTATGTAAACATGTGTGTAACCCTGGTCATAATAAAATCAAAGCATAACAATAATTGTACAGCCTAATTATACAGACTTATAATACATACACGTGTAAATAATAAAGTTACAGTGAGTTACTAAAGCAGTTAGAGACTCATTCTATCAGTCCCTTTACTGCTGTATGCTCAGGCCATCTTTCTTGTGGTAAATTGAAGGAAGAGCAGAAATAATTTGGTTAAAAGAAAAAATAATCCATCTTCTGAACAAGATTTAAGGGTTACAGTGACATAATGTCCAAGTAACAGAAGTAATGGAAAGTGTAGGGAGCCATTTTATTATCTGTATTTTCTCCAATATTATTGAGATATTGATTTAGCCACTAACTCAGCTTATGGGCTACACAAAATTACAAGTCACTGTGGAAATAACCCAGCACAATGACCCCACAGGGTCAGCTTGGTTTGGGTCAACAAAATCAAAACTGTATTTTTAGACTGTACATTGTTACCAAAAAATAAAATAAAAAAAAATATTTGGGGGTATTGGATGAAGTCTTGTTTGGTCACTCTCTTGGGATATAAACACAGGCAGGTTTTTGCATAGATTTTAAAAACTCTAAATGAGTATTAGTATGTGGTCTCTGTTTATGTAGCTAAACGCATTCAATTTCCCAAGAAATGTTCTAGTGTGTAGTACATAAAAAATGATGATACATTTACATAGTTTCTAACTTTGTGAAAACAGTGACCCTGTACCTTTATTCTGGCACTTTACAGTGGATGTGCTCAACCAGACCACACATATCGCATGTAAAAATAAAATATTAAATATCCACCCCTCAGGGTAAAGTGACCACTGGAGTTTAAACTCACCGATGTTGCAGCGTTCTCCGGTCCAGCCTTGCTCACATTCACACTTCCCCTCACGACACACACCATGCTCTCCACAGCGAGGCTCACACTCCTCCAGCTCACAGCGAGACCCAGACCATCCCTCAGCACAGCGACACACACCTGCCACACATACGCCATGAGGACTGCACTCCGTAACACACAACTCTGCAACAAAAAACACACACACACACAACAAAAGTGCAGCATTAGATATAAATAATAGGTAAAGCAAGTAGGACTTTTCATAATTCAAAGAAAAATAACTGACAACAACAAGAGTTTCCAAAAACTCAAGATTCTGTCCACATTTCTGTCCATTCCTCTGCTCTGAGTAGACAACTCAACTCAACACTGTGGGTTTGAAAGAATGTGGGGCTCCCATAAAATTGAGCATTTAGTTCATTTATAAAACTGTTATAAAGTATTATTCAAAATCAATAATCTTTAACGGTCAATACCTTGGTAAATACACCACATACTATATGGTTCTGTGAAGGATACTGATACTGTTGATGGTATATTTTTCCTGTATTTTCATGCATTTTTATTATTATTTGAATATATTGTGTTTATGGTGTTCTTAGTAAGACCTGTTTTATGTGTCCTTTATAATAGTGTTATAAATAAAACCACGGTAAGTGTAAGTTAATTTTGTCTAAATAAATAAATTGAATCAAAAACCAAACCCATGTTAAATTATAAATATAGAGACCAAGCCATAGGTTGTTCATATACATTTAAGTATTGATTTATAAATGTTATAGAATGCTTATACATGAGTTATAGCGAAATTAACCTAGTGTTATCCTTTTATATTTCTTAAAACAAAGAACTAAAAGAATTACCAAATGTACAGTTTGTTGATCTTGTTCTTCCCAATAATGCAACCAGTACAGCACAATCCATTGTTCCAAGAAAGTTTTTATTTTCATTCACATTTGCCAGAAGTCTTTTTATTTTAATTAATGATTTTGGTATACTGCCAACACCATTACACACTGGTTTCCTGGCCTTGCATCCAATGTTGGATAACACTGCCAGAAACACCACCAATCTGAAAGTGATTTGTTTTGAAAGCTGGCACCTACATTGTTATTATGGTCCTGCTCATTTTGTTCAAGAGCAATTTTGGGGGGATTTTGAATGACCTCTTTTTTACTTATTCCTTCTAAATATGTTATTGCATTGTCATATTGATTGCCACACAAATACCCAATTAAATGTGGAACCACATTCAGGATTTGTGCCAAAGAAAGGCCTGAGTGACAGCACTGAATCTTGATGTATTTTTCTTAGGTAATTTCAGGCAATAGACCTCCTCTATTGAAACCTGACCTCCTGAATATGTTGTCTGTTGTCCAGAATATGAGGATCTATTCTAGGGTCCAGAAATCAAGCTAAGACATTGACTAATACCTTGGGTACTCCAAATCCTGAGGAGTTTCCTTTATTTTTACTCATTGAAGTGATCAAATGGGTGAAATTTCACAGAGAAAATTCTTCAGAGAAGAACCTGCTTTTATTTTGATGCTGCTTTACACTCTCTTGGCATTCTCTCAAGCAGCTTCATGATGAGCCACCTGAGATGCTTTTCCAGCAGGACCGTAGATCATACACGTGTGATCACACTGTGCTGGCTCAGAAACAATGCATTTAGAGAGTGAAAAAAAAAGGTTGTTCATGGAAGTGAGTGTGTTAGAGCAGTACCCAGGGAGATACTCTTAGACCAGGGCTGGGAACCTGGATTCTATTAGAATGGCTTCAAAGATATCTTTTTGTCTTTTATGAGTCCAGTTTTATTGTTCTCCACCCCCCCCCCTCCCCCCCACCACCACCACCACCACCCTCTCTCTCTCTCTCTCTCTCTCTCTGACATGTTTTTGGATATATTAGCACAACATACATATTATTCTTATTTTTTGTTCATTTGTTTATTTTTGTTTATTTAAATAAACAGGCAAATACATGATGCTAAAAGGTGTTCTTACACTTTTGACTGGTACTGTTAACCTTAGAAGACTTCCCAGATGTCCTGAGGCTTGTACTAGAGGAAAACCCTTTAACATTCCTGCTCTCATCCACCTATGTTTCAACCGATCATTACATCTTCAGCGCTATCACCTCAATGACCCTCCAGGACAGGTCCAAATACCACGACTGGTGGCAATTTTCCCTTTATAAGGCCATTGTGGAGCCAATTTGACACTGCACCAAAAAAATGACATCAATGTCTCATTTTACTCCCTCGTCCTTCGGTGCCTCAGGCTGCCTCATGGCCGGAAACTTCCCTCGAGGAACGTTTTTGTTTGGGAAGAAAGCACAAGAAGCGTAAACACAGAAAAACGACGAGCGGCTGAACTGAAGTGGCAATGGGATTTAAGTGAATGCCCCCTAATGGTAGAGAACAGAAGCTTGTTGCGCCCTGTTTCCTGATAGTTTTTCTTCGATTGTGATGCCTCGAGGTCTCTGATTAGGCAGTGGCCGGCTGTGTGGAATATTAACAACGCGGCAGAGAGAGGGGCAAATCACTCCATTTCTTTTCTTTTAAAGGGCCCCCTTTTTTCAAGCCTAGTCGATGTAATCAATTTTTCATTAGCGGCAAGGTGTTTATCTGTTTTTAGCACTTCCAGGTCCCAGCGGGCGGCAGGTCGATCCACGCCACGCGTCCATTAATTAAAGTTTATTTAATTGAGGTGGGACGCTGGAGCTAATGAAGAGACAAAAACCCCACTGAGGACGCCCACAGGGCCATGGCCGTGGCTACTGCTGCCAAACACTATCGCAAACACGCACACTTCCAGAGTGTTTGAATCAATTGAATTATTATTATTTTAATAAGGTTAAACCTGCAGGTAATGATGATTTCAAATAAATAATATTGATTTCTGATAAGAAGACCCATGGCATGTCCATTTGAATTTCCTTCGTACACCTTACCTCATAAAATGTGTCCTCCAGCAATGAGCTATTTATAGAATTTATTACTTATTAAAGATATAATTGGACCAAAAAAACCCCACTAAAAACGATCTCCAATGATCATTCTATATGAATACAAGCTAGACACACCTGCCGTTTTAAGCTAGTTTGAGTGCTGTAACGCTTGTTTATTTTGATGTTTCATTAAACTAATCTTTTTTAAACCTATTTTTCCAAGTCTGTGGGACCATTTTCTGCACACACTTTTATTTTCATTACATTCTCCTTTTAGTTTTATCATTTGTTGATAAAGCTACATGCTGTTACAGTATCTCTTCATTGAAACCTGCTGTGTGGTGGTCATGCTGGGGTCCTGACCATTGAAGGAGAATGTTTGCAGAGAAACAGCTAAAGTGCTCCTGTATGGTCAGTGGAGCTGATGGACTATGAACAAGGTAGGTGTTCCTAATTCAGTGATTCTGCAGTGTACAGCATATGAGGAAGAAACTTGACTTAAACTAGATTCATCTCAGTTCGAAAGCAGCTTTACATGCAGCACATTTCCCTCAGGGACATCATCCCGGCGTTCTCTGTGACAGCTGTACTTCAGAAAACATAGAACCACGTCAGATCTCTCTCTCTCTCTCTCTCTCTCTCTCTCTCTCTCTCTCTCTCTCTCTCTCTCTCTCTCTCTTTCAGACACTCACACACACACACACACAATCCTAGTATGACAAAGAACCATTCCCAGAAAATACATGTTGTTGTTTTACCTGTGGAGCAGTCCGGCCCAGTCCAGTTGGCCTCACACACACAGGTACTGGTCTCACTCTGGAACGTCCCACGGCCCGAGCAGTGCTCAGGGCACAGAGAAATTGGAGATTCACAGCTGGACCCTGTCCAGCCTGAAGAACAGTGGCAGTGCCCATGCAGACATGACCCATGACCCGAACAGGAAGAATCAACACAGTCCACTGCAAACAATGCAAAAAAAAAATAATGTCACCAAAAGCAAAACAATGACCCCATTTAGTTTCTCAAAGAGATGTTTATTCACAGTATTAAAAAATGAGTGGGCAACCCTGTCTAGTTCTCAGAGAATCACACAAGGCTGCCAAGCTGAGAAGGCAAAAGCTAATACATGTTTCCTCCACGACATGTGAAACCAGTCACTGCATCTTTTAATATTTCAGCTTTTTGGAACTCAACCCACTGGACAACATTAGTGGGTCAGTTAGCAGACACACACTGGCTAGATTAATGCTAAGTGATAGGGACAGAGGGGGAGTCATCTCGCTCTGAGGGAGCAAGGTCAATTGTGCTCTGTTGGACTTGATGATAGGGCCAACACTGAGACAGCTGGGCCTCTTGGGAGCCCATTTTAATTTTAATTTATTCATTAACATTCCTTTTAAACTGCTAACTCAAAGGTAATCTGCTAAATGTATGTGCACTCTACAGAGTATGACCATTGACAGCACACTGCATATCTGCATTTGTTTTGTTCTGTGTTCAATGACGCTAAATAGAAATTAAAAAGTGAGGGTTTAATTGTACAGTGAAACTCTGTTTCTGTGCTTGTATAAACGTGTCAGGCAGATTCATCGGTGTCCAAATGACTGTGCATATGGTGATAAATCCCAATTTAATATAAAAAGGCCACCAAAAGCAATTTGCATAAACACATCTTCTATATAACACAGATGTCGCTGAAGCTTTGATTCCCAAAATGTCACTTATTCACATATGGTAGACTACAAAATCAAATTAGATGAAAATTTTACTGTTAATTCACTTAAGTGGATCTCATTTTGTGGCTTTCGTGTCCAGCTGATGGGACAGAAAATGCCTGGTAGTTACAAAGTCCTCTGCTCTTAAAGGACCCATGTCATTAAAAATCAAAATGAAAATATAAATAAATAAATAAATAAATAAATAAATGAATGAATGAATGAATGAATGAATGAATGAATGAATGAATTAATTAATTAATGCAGTAAAGATAGGTTATGGTTGGTTTCTAGCCTATATATGGAAACAAAGCTACCATAATTTGTTATTAACTGTTTTTTGTGATGTTATAAAACCCCAAACCTTTACACTTATTCAGCCTATAGCAGGCTAGATTCAGCAAGTTCATGCTGAAGTTGTAAGGAGTGCGTCAACCTCAACTTGCCAATTGGAACAATACAATCAGAAGACATCAGTGACATTTGTCAGTTTTAATGGTAAAGTAAAAGCAGGATTAGAGACAGAGAAAATGACTGATTTTCCTTATGTTTCCTTATATTTCCATCAATGTCCTAAGTAAACTTATATAGAAAAATAAAATGACTATTAATGCAGGACCAATTTGATTTGTTGTTACTTAATATATTGGAGAAATAAAAACATTTTCAAGTGAAATTGGATGAACAGAAGTATTTCAGAGCAGGTGTCCAGGTGCAGGTTACATCCCCTGAAGCATGTTTGTATTAGAGAAGCACATTAATCATAGCCCCATTAACCTTTATTTGAGATGGCCTCAATTTCAATCTGTAAAGTCTGCTCATCCATATGGATGTTAATTAAGGGAGTCCAATTAATTGAAAACAAAGTTAATTTGGAAATGTTTTAAATCTATTTGAATCTAGAAATGAGGGCATTCAATGTAGAGCTGTCAGTGAAGGACATGCAAACAAATTCAAATCCATTGACTCTTTTCCTGTCTTTTCTAAGAGTAAGAACTTTGTATGATCTTTGTCTATATTTAAACATCTAAATTTGACAACACATGAACACCTCAAGGTGACCACCTGCTAAATTTTCACACATGGTGCTGAAGGCTGGTAAAATGGCAGACACATGTACAGGCATTTACACTGCTAAACAAATAAAGCGAAAAAAGACAGATGGAAAAGGCTTCCAAATAAAAGAGGCTGGATGAAGCCAGAAGGCAAACCACAGTACACATTATTGTAGCTTTCCAACATTAAAGGAACCCGAGGACACAGAATGGCCTAGAAAGAGCAGCAAAGATTGCTGTTTATCTATAAGACAGGTAATTATCTGATTTGTTTGAGAATGAGACATGAGGTAGGGACAGTGTTTGAAAACGACGCCTTGGGCACCTTGCTCCTCGCAATTTGCTGACTCCCTGTTCCAGATATACCAAACCATCCTTTTAAAGGAATGGTTTTAGAAACAGGACTGAAAGTAGTAGGTGTGATGATTTGGCTTTTTTTTTATTAACATTGAGAAATAATGTTATTAAAAGATAAGATTAAATTAAACGGCAATGTTTTTTTGCATAGGTCCAGTTTAAATGGGACAAAGTTAAAGCCTTTGAATGGATCCCTAACAATACATTTGGTTGGACAGGATTAAATGTCCCTTTTCAAAATGAAGAGGAAAATAAGTGATGAAACAACATGAGTCTGTTGTTGAGGGACGTTTGAATCCTTTTCTAGCTGAACTCTCCTCTAAATGAGGGCAAGCCCAATCTACCTCCGCTCCCGAGCCTGAAGGTGAATTACTCACTCAACTCAATAACATCTAACACAGCGCTCAAGTGACCTGAAAATATACATCTAAAGAGTCCATCCCAACGCTGACTGGACAGCGATCAATACTCTCGATTGGATTGACCGGAGGAGATAATGGGGTGGGCCGAGTGAAAGGCAGAAAATAAGCGCCGTTAGAAGATGTGGGGGGTTTTGTATGACGCTCGATGTTGACGCAAGTGTCCACAGAAAAGCATTTAAGCCCATGGACGTGCTTAAATGAAGGTAATTTATCAAAACAAATATTTGCCATCCAAGTCAATAACACTCATCGCAGTAATGACTGGTGATGTTTAAAACAATTATTTTTTGCCCTCACTGAGACTGCAGGAGCTATAGTGGAGTCCCTGAACATTAACATAGCATCAATATGCTGCACACTCACCCACATCGCAGCTTTCACCCTTGTAGCCGGGGTTACACACACACAGGCCGGACACACACAGGCCATGACCTGCACACTGGGCGTCCACACACTGACCCGCGGGGATGTCACACTCTGTGCCTTTCCAGCCACTGTAGCACTGGCAGCGTCCCCTGCTGTACTCTCCATTAGCACTGCACAGGACCGGACAGGCCGCTGGAAGACACAGAGGAGCAGAGGTTACATTCATATAATAATCACACTTTTCCTCATTATTCCAAATCAGGTCTTCAGGATATATTTAGTATTTGTACCATTCAATGTAGCGCAAATGACATTGTGGAAGGAAAGACAGTAAATTAGGCTTTAACTTGATACACACAAAAACACACAAAAAAAATTTAATCATTAAGGCACTAACAAACTGCAACTGGGGTATCATACGTGTGTATGTGTGTGTGTGTGTGTGTGTGTGTATGTGTGTGTGTGTGTGCCTCCTTTCCATTTGGCTTGTCAATTCTTTTTCTAAACATTATAAAACCAAGCTGCCAAGTTTGAAATGATTGCGTTTGTTGGTGTTTGCTTGATTGATACATTAGTCTGACATTTTGAGGTAACGCTCAAAGGCAAGAGATTAAAGCGTGAAAGATTCAGACTCTGCAGTGCTCACAGTAGCTAAAGAACACGTCCGACATTGTGGATAATTATGCCATGTTTCTGCTGTCTTACATGATATAAATACACAATGACTGTGTGAGGTGAAGGTTTATTGTGTTGTGGCTCTTGCAGCTGGTTCCACTGGTCAGCTTTATACTGCAAAACTGCTGTTGAGACAGATAATCCGCTTTGGAACATGACTCTAAATGCGTGTACTCCAAACTCCATTCACTGCATAACAATAAGCCTAGCAATGTTGAAAATGTCGGCGTTGCCCTTTAGCCAAAGAATTACATCATAAATTATCCTACCTCGTGAGCAGTACGGCCCTAGGAATCCTGGGAAACACCGGCAGGTGCCAGAGACGCACTCTCCGTTACCGTTACAGTTGTGTGGGCATTCCATCACAGATTCTGAATGAAGTGAAAAAGTAAAAAGTCAAGCTAATCATTTTTATCCCTTCTGATGGTTATGTAAAAGCATAGTAGGAATTTCAGAAGTGAGGTCACCATGAACTGGGTTTTAACATGGAAATGTCTGTGGTGTAACACAAGAGCAGTGTGAAGATGGATGGCGGAGTAAAACAACTTTGGAAGTGGGTGAAAGTAACGACATGAATTGGGGTATAGTAAAACTATGGAAACTGAATGTAAATACCTATGAATATGTGTGAAGCACAACTGCAGAAATGAATGTAGGTTAACCATGAAAAAGCATTTATGTAACCACAGAAACTGCTGCCATCTTGCTCACAGAGACCCCTGGTGCCTGGGGCCCTGAAATGCAGACCTAAATCCCACTGGGTTAATATGGTCTTGTTTGAGACACAAACATTCCTGCACACCGAAGCCTCTACAGTTCCCAACAGGGACACACACACACTGAATCAGCACATAAGCACATAAAATATTAAGTCTGTAATTGGCTGAATGGAAGCTGATGGAGTTGATATCTTTACTGAGCCCTCACAAACACACTATTGCACCATAGTGAGCTGTAAACACAAGCAGCCGTTCATAACCCATTACGTCGATAAATTCATATCTGAAGCAGCAGACCACCAGCAGAAGAGCCCGAGGCACGTTAGCATGAATGCTCCTGCAGCATCTCCCACAGAGTGTGTGTGTGTGTTTGTGAGTGTGTGTGAGTGTGTGTGAGTGTGTGTGGGGGGGGGGAGGGGGGGTCTGAATTATCGATCTCCCGGAACTGAGAGTGTGTTCCTCTGCTCATTATTACAGCTATTACATTCAGTGGACAAGCAGAATAAGATATACAGCAGTAACAATGCCAGTGTGTTGTAGAGAAGACCTTATTCGAGTGCACATTAGAGACAGGCATTTTGAGTCATTGTCAGTTAACATACTTACAAAAAAAATAACACCACCACCACAAACAACATTCATTCATTGTCTGTAACCACTTATCCACTCCAGGGTCATGGTACCACAAACAACAACTGAACTATTCATTTATATTATGGTCTAGTACTGTGTCAGTTAACTTACTGAAAACATCAAGGGAAAGAATGAGCTAGGGTTAGGGTTAGACCTGAGAATGTGAATTTAGTCATTTCACATGTTAAGGTACACCACATTATCATCAGTGTATAAAAAGACAGTCTGCTGGTGGTTAATTCATTTAATGGTTAAACTTATTAACAAATATATGCTGAAGCTGCAGACACCATGCTGTGAACAATGGAGAAGACAAAGTAAGGTCAGTTTTAGGCGAGATCTGAGGTGTAACCGTGTAGTTGGATATGGGTTCACTATTTGGCATACAACAGGACACTGTTGCCTTTTCTATCTCTGTGTTATAACTGATTATTAATGACAATTAATGTATTAACAATATAATAAATAACTATTATTAAAAAGATTTATAAACCTTAAAAGTGTAGGCCTATTCTAAAGTTGTACCAATAAGTTTGATTTTTAATTTATCATTTCTTCTTCATGAAATTAAAAAAACACATCTCAAATCCATAAACCAATTCTGAGACATACACACACTCACCCAGCACCATAGTGTTGTATGAAACAGGTTCCAGTGTTCGGCCATCATTATAAAAAGCAAGGTGCCAAAATCCAGCCTGTAGGAACTGAATGAATCCTGCATGCTGCACGCTAACCGGTCTCTCCATGCCATCCCTGAGGTCCGGATCCAGCTGAACTCGTTCCCGAGAGATCAGACGACTTCCATCCAGCAGCTCCACAAAGTCATACTGAAACACATATATCCAGCATTCATTTGAGTAGAAAAACTGCTTAGAAAGATTAAACTTGCACATGGACATTGCTCTTTGTTTATTTGTTTTTAAAGTTTGGCCAACATTTAGACTGTTATTAGCAGGAGTGTCAAATGGATATGTACTCTACATGTCCAGAACCATTCTGGTATCCCTTCCCAGTGGTTATTACATTAAGGTTCAACTGTTGATTACACGAATGTTCAATTATACCTTAGTTGTATAATCTCCTTATAAAAGCATTGCCAGTAAAATGGGAAACTACTAGGTTCTACATGAGTCAAAGGTCACCGTGTTCAATATCAAGCATGCCTATAAGGGGAAGAAGCCTGTTGGCTTTGAGCATTGGAGCAGTGGATCTGTGTTTCTCTAGATTAAACTTCAGCCAAATACGAGGTGAGCTGTATGGTGTTAGTGACCCATATATAACCATCGCTCAGTACAGGGATTAACATGATTTCATGGCAACGATTTCAATGAAATGAGACCTACCCTGTTTCAAAATTTACATAGTAAAGTGTCTGCAGTGCTAAGCCCCAAGTAGTAATAACAGAGGCTCTATTTCCCCTATTACAAGTCAGTGTAGCATCATAATGATTTTGAAGCTGTAATTTTAACATAAAATGTTACCTGCTCCTTTAATTAAAATTTTATTATTTTGCAATGTTAAACTATATCTCAACATGAAGTATGCAGTGCTTACAGCTCTACAGCCAGTACACAAGTACACACTAACCCTTCTGAACACAAGTAAGTCAACAAATACATTTTCTTGTCAGCTTTAACATTAAAGATATTCAACTACTATCTTCTGTCGCTGAAAAAGAGTTCAGAGATATTACTTCTTTGAGCCAAGCTACACAATCTTTTCCATTGTTAGCCTTCAGTACAATGCTCTAATAGAGAGTATTTCCACAGAGATGAAAGGTCGTAATATCTCAGTCACTACGGCTGTATGGATATCTTGAACTATAGAGCCATACATCACAGTCACCACTCACTACATTATAGACTCCTGAGAGTTAAAATCAAGAGTGCTGGGCATGACAATTATGTCAGAAAGACGTAGTCAGCATAGCACAGCTCTTGGAAACTGTGAATGACTTGGGGCCTGAGTACCTTGTGCACATATCAAGACAGTGCAAGCAACTTGAATCTAGCAATGGAGCTCTGTGGCCAGATTTTTATCATCTTGGTTGCAGAGGGCATACATTGCAACATGTATTTATAGCAGGATTGGACTTATCTGTGATAATAAAGACTGTTGATGCTGCAGGACATGTCGTTACCCATTTATGTCATTCAGCACTGGCAAAGTGCATTGAAAAAATGAGAGGAACGATGGTCCATCAAAGAAAACAAGCTCCAAAAAACACTGTGCTATGCCTTGGAATTCCATGTTTGTCATTCTAGAAAGACTGTATGAACAGCAAATTCCACTGCAAGCTGTGCTCACTGACAAGGCCATTACGAAGGCACAGTACTGAAAACCTCTGTCCTTGAATGCTTCCCAGTGGGAGTTGATTAAACAACTTCTTCCAGGGTTGAAGCCTCTGGCAAAGGCAACAAAGATAATGTGTGGAGAATTACATGTTGGCCCTTCCTTCATCTAGCCGGTGCTGATTATTTTGACCAACACTGCACTGAGAGTCAAACAGTGTGATCTTGCAGCTACTCACACTTTCAAAGATACAGCCCAGAAGCAGGTGCTAACACACTTTTAAATTGGAGTCTGGTGAATTGGCAGATACCATTCCTACTGCGGTATGCATGCCGGACCAGGGTCCATCTGCCTCTACCGGCTCGAGATAATGAACAGCAATGTCAAAAAACTACAGGTTCCAGGTTCATTGCTGTCCAAAGAAAAACCTGTATTTTGTCATTTTTTTGTTTACTACATAATTTGAACAAAGCAGCTGTTCTTGACATTGTGTGAATTTATTAATGGACCATTAGAAATGCTCCAAAATTGCTTGGAATAAAACCTTTTTACATTGATTTCCAGTGAAATTGAAGGATTTTTCGTTCTTGGATATAATTATATTTTTGGACAGCGATGATATATTACTCTGTCTTTATTTAAAAGGCATTTTCTACTTCTGTTTTCTATTTCTATAGAAAACTTATTTTCTATAAGTATTTCCATGTATTGCACACATTTCTAGTGAAACCCTTTGCAGTCGTGGCCACAGTGATGAGGATTTAACACTGTATGCAAGAATGCTGAAAATAAGCAAAATGTATTTTTACTGATTGTAGAGTGTGTTATTTGGATGGTGATGTGTTAGTGTGTGTTACCTTAGTACAAGTGGATCAGACACAGCAGTGCTGGTGGAGTTTAACACTGTGCCCACACATTCTCCACTTTATTAGACACACTTACATTGTTGGTCCAGTATGTGTTAGTTGTTCTTTAATGCTCAAGGGATGCTGCTAACAAAACATTATTGGCTAGATATTTTTGGTTGGTTTGGCTGGATATCCCAGCACATACTAAAACACCACCACCATGTCAGAGTTGTTGCAGTTGCAGTGTTCTCAGGAAACTGAAATTTGAAATAAAACTAAAACTGAAATACCAGGCCTAAGTTTTTGCCTATCTATTTTTTGGTGTTTGAAAGTCTCTGTTCTTGCAGCCTGCCAGAAAAAGTGCAAGTTTCTGGGCCAAGGCTTTAAACAAGGCTTTGAATTAAAGTTTTATCCATTGATTCCTGATTCATCAGGTACAAAAAGCAATACGGAGAGAAAAAACAAATTGGAGCTAGCACTCAATGCACTTTCCTGAGTCTATTGTGATGGCTTAAGAACACATTGATTGAACATCTACAATGGTGCAGTCAGTTTTTTTCAGGCGAGCTACAATAGACTTTTGTTTTATTGACAGCTGTGGGTGTTAGAGACCATCAGTAAAGACAGAAAGGGGATGTCTCTATTAAAACACGATTTGTTGTCTTTGACTTAAGGAGGATTTGCGTCTTACACCTTCGAGCTTAAGGGCCTCCCCCTCTTGCTGGTATTAAATAGCTTCAGCTGATATTTGCAAAACAACAGATTTATTTGTTTACTTTTTTTCTCTGAAACAAATTGTGGATATATAAAAGCCACATGCTTTCAAAGCTGCTTTTATAGAGATTGTTTTTTAAACTGTGTTTATACTATCCTTACTTTTCTTTTTGTTCATTGATTGATTACTACATTGTTTCCATATCAATACTTTGTTATTCACCTACTAATAAAAGGTGTAGTATTTATATTAAGGTGCATTCATCCAGTAGTAAACACACAGATTATATAATCTCCATAGAAAAGCATGAAATACAATGTGATGCTTTGGAGGACCTCAAATGAGCCTAAGGTATTCATGCTCAATGCCTAGTTTTGGCCAGCAGGTTACATAGCTTTGGAGCAGTGGAAATGTGCTATGGGAACCAACATAAGAGTGGTGATTGTAGTCAAGAACTAACAATCCAACATGAGGTCCTGACCTCACTGATATTTATGTGGCTGATTGACATCAAATCCTCATAGCAATTGATTTATTCCACAGGAAAGCAAGCTATTACTGCAACAGAGTGAGGACTAACTACTTAATAACACTAGTAATACTAAGGATACTCTATAGCAAGTACCCTTGATATGAGACATGAGCCTCTAGAACACCTTACCTGAGTGTGTGAAGGCGGCAGACCCTTCCTGCCATACACTCCGATCAGGGCATTTTTCTGGATGGAGACGTTGAACTTGAGGAAGCGCGGACGCTCCATCATCAGGCTGGACCTCCAAAAGACAGCTGGAGGAACGGCCTGACCAACTTGTTGCCCAACCTCCACCTGACCTGAGTCCAGCAAAGGTTCCGCCCCACCCACCCTGCCTGTAAACAAACAGTTATTAACACATAATCTAGTTTAGATAAATAAGATGGAGTGGTGTCAATCAAAGTTGAGATATTCCATTTTCAACATCATGTATGTTAACTGGCTGTAACATGTCTAAGTTTTGATGTAGACAAATATGTATGATTTACATGTTTATTTACTGTCAGTCATCCATAAAAAGCCATATAATGGCCTTATTGTTTCTATACTGTGCCTATTCACTGTCCATTCAAGTCAGAGACGGTTGCTCACCAGTTGCTGCACATCCCCTAGTCCTGAGTCTAGGACACTGTTAGATGGATATTTTTGGTTCTCAGTCCAGCAGTGATAATATATATATATATACAGGGGTTGGACAATGAAACTGAAACACCTCACTTTAGACCACAATAATTTATTAGTATGGTGTAGGGCCTCCTTTTGCAACCAATATAGTGTCAATTCGCCTTAGGAATGACATATACAAGTCCTGCACAGTAGTCAGAGGGATTTTAAGCCATTCTTCTTGCAGGATAGTGGCCAGGTCACTACCTGATGCTGGTGGAGGAAAAGGTTTCCTGACTCGCTCCTCCAAAACACCCCAAAGTGGCTCAATAATATTTAGATCTGGTGACTGTGCAGGCCATGGGAGATGTTCAACTTCACTTTCATGTTCATCAAACTAATCTTTCACCAGTCTTGCTGTGTGTATAGGTGCATTGTCGTCCTGATACACGGCACCACCTTTAGAATACAATGTTTGAACCATTGGATGCACATGGTCCTCCAGAATGATTTGGTAGTCCTTGGCAGTGACGCGCCCATCTAGCACAAGTATTGGGCCAAGGGAATGCCATGATATGGCAGCCCAAACCATCACTGATCCACCCCCATGCTTCACTCTGGGCATGCAACAGTCTGGGTGGTACGCTTCTTTGGGGCTTCTCCACACTGTAACTCTCCCGGATGTGGGGAAAACAGTAAAGGTGGACTCATCAGAGAACAATACATGTTTCACATTGTCCACAGCCCAAGATTTGTGCTCCTTGCACCATTGAAACCGACGTTTGGCATTGGCATGAGTGACCAAAGATTTGGCTATAGCAGCCCGGCCGTGTATATTGACCCTGTGGAGCTCCCGACGGACAGTTCTGGTGGAAACAAGAGAGTTGAGGTGCACATTTCATTCTGCCGTGATTTGGGCAGCCGTGGTTTTATGTTTTTTTTGGATACAATCCTGGTTAGCACCCGAACATCCCTTTCAGACAGCTTCCTCTTGCGTCCACAGTTAATCCTGTTGGATGTGTTTCGTCCTTCTTGGTGGTATGCTGACATTACCCTGGATACTGTGGCTCTCGATACATCACAAAGACTTGCTGTCTTGGTCCCAGATGCGCCAGCAAGATGTGCACCAACAATTTTTCCTCTTTTGAACTCTGGTATGTCGCCCATAATGTTGTGTGCAAAACTTACCCTACTAATTGAACCTTCACACTCTGCTCTTACTGATGCAATGTGTAATTGGCTGGTCCAATTTAGCCATGAAACCTCCCACACTAAAATGACAGGTGTTTCAGTTTCATTGTCCAACAATGAATTTATATATATAAATAAATAAAGCAAAGTAGTGCTTAACAGTTCTATGGGGGCCCTGACCACACATTAACAGGTTGAAATGGGAATAACAAAGCATGCAGAACAACAGATGGGCTACTGTCTGTAACTGTAGAACTAAAAAGTGCACCCATACGGACAGTGGAGCGTATAAAATGGACAATAAATGTAGAAACAAGGTAGTCTTTTCAATTTTATGGCTGATTGGCGTAATAGCAGCAGTTTGAAAGTTGGTTAGAATGAAGAAGATTCTTAGTAAATTTCAGAGAAACTCATAAAGGAGCAAGTTCTTTTTGAGAGAGAAAGTGACCAGCTATTGATCTGTCTGAATTGGTCAGATCCAGATCCAGACTCGTTAATTAGGGCAGTTTATGAGCTTTTTAAACTGTGCAGATTTCAGGCTCATGAGAGCAGACACACTCTCTCCAGTTTACTGCAAATATCACAGCTGGCTGTCTACAGTAACCTAATGACGGCTGAAATTGGTTCACTGCCTTTCGCTAAAGATCAGACGAGAATGTAAAATGGTAATGAGGTGCTAAAACACAGTGTTAAGAGGAAATATTTGTGTTTTTGCATAATAATTGTGGAAATGATAGCAATTCCTAAAATGTTTTTTCCTAAAAAGAATAGAAATAAGGCAGGCTGAGCCGTATACACATTAAAAACAAGACACCCACTAGTCACTACTCTCCAGTGATTAAAGCCTTCAAATTCTACATGTTATTTATATTTTAATATTTTTGCTTCTGTGAAGTCTGCTTAAAATTGCTTATGTGCATAATTCATGATTATACTTTGTACTCTGACGTTTCCCAGGCTCTCTGTGTCCCACGGAATTAAACAGGGTATTCCTCATATATATATGGTTATATGGTTCAAACCAGTGTTAAGATCTCTGATATAGGAACATGCCATATTAGCCAAGCTCCTTGGGAATGTTGTACTATATGTACTCTTATCATAAAATGGGTGTCAGGAGTTATGTGGCTAAACATAATTTAACAAGAGGTTAAGCCTTGAAAAGCATATTGATTCTCTCTTTTTATCTCAAAAAAGTTTTTTTTTCATGTCCCATTGTTGTACAGTGATATTACCTCTGTGTTTACCTCAGATGTTGAATTATCTGTCTTATCTGATTTGTGCAATATGGACAGACAGTCTATAAGCCCCAGTCCAAATACACTGCTGTGTTTCTACTGAAACAGAAAGTTAATTTTTACTTTATTAAAGGAGAACTGCAGTTTTTTCAACCTAATCTCTGTCAAGCTTCTTTGTTGTGTGCAGACAATTACCATGGATAATAATTTTAATGTGATAAAAGAAAATATATTGATTCAAAACAGACTTTTGTGTAGCGGCAAATTGGTAGATATTGAATTCTGTCAGAGAGTGTTTATACAAAACCTTCCTGTAAGAATTATTCAATAAGTAAAGTTTTAGACCTGTATGATCCTTTTCACTATGTTGTAAACTTCTCTAAAAGTTATTTTAAACAGTGTTGGTAAGAAATTATATAAGTGTGTCTAATTAAACTCATGAATATTTTTTTTTCATATGCAAAGCACTTAGAAGTGGACTGTAATAACACAGTCAGTTAGTAATTTAGTCAATCAGTTAGTTATTCCCCCACTCACACACTCATTCAAACACTCGCTCTCGTTTGGTAAACTATTCCACAAGGGGTGCTATTACACTGTAATGTTCCTTTAACTTTTAGCTGATACTATATATTTTGTACCATCAGTAGAAAGTGAGGTCACAGTGCTGGTAGCAGAGGTTACTGGTGTTGCTCGTCCATTTTCGAAGGGATGGTCATCTAGATCCTTCAACTTCCAGTTCAGTCCAAACACGTGCATGGCTACAGACAAGAACAGAGTGAGATTTAAACTTTCAAAGTTATTAAAAACTGGGATAATTATATTTAATAATGTATAACAGAATAATTATTTCAATACACCATCTCATTATTACCATCTAATCTGAACACTTTATGTACTTTCATAGTACTCTCATTAATTTCTGTCTAATGGTTTCTCTCTCTCTCTCTCTCTCTCTCTCTCTATATATATATATATATATATATATATATATATATATATATATTGAGTGATGCCACAGATGAACCACATTTGGTTTCATATAGAACCATGTTTGTTTAAAAGACGTGTGAATGTAAAGAGCCTTTGAAAGGTTTAAAAATCCATTACTCAATCTTAAGGTTGTTTACCCAATTTAAGCAAATTATCAAAAATTGTCCTTTATGGAGTGAAAAGTGGTCCATGGCAACGCTCAAAGAACCCTTTGTGGCAACTTTATTTTTAAAAGTGTACTTTTGATTTCATGCCCATAAAAGGAATGTTGAGACTAATCTTATATTCTGTAAGTCAAAAATTACACTCTAAAATCATAACTATCACACTCTTACATGAACACCTTTCATGCGATGCTAAGGGGTGTTAGCTTGCTTTTAGTTACTTATATAGGCATGAAGCCAACAACACAATGATGATTTACTTCTACTGTTCACCTACATTTTGAACACAAACTGCAGAATAGGAATCTGACCACTTGTCTTCTGTGGAGGCGATACTGCTTAAGCTTAGCTTTGCAGTATATTGCAAAGTAGGGGTGATTCACCATTGAAAATCCCCTTTCCTCTCAGTGCAGGCTTATTCACAGTGTGAGGAAAAAAGTGCTAATGTTTTAAAAACATTATGAGTTCCTCATGCGATCCCTTTATTTAGCAACTGGAAGCTGTTCTAAGCAAGAGACGCTAACTAGTGCTATGATTAGCGCCTGCTAGCTTAGGCAGCTCTTTGAAGACGTTTCCTTTTAAATATCACTGTGTGGAGCCAAGGCATGGAAAGGGATGTTTTGCATCTATTTCAGCAGCATATTTAGAGTGTCTTTGAGCATGTTTATGGCTGTGAGAAATATGAAGATTTGGGCTTCACTAGTGAGCTGCCACAGAGATATACAATCCTGCCTGAAAATAAAAGGATCTCTTCTAGCTTGTTCATTTTGTGTGCTCCCGTTATTTGACATGGAAAATTCTCATATATTATCTTTGTCTTTGTCCCCCCCCCCCCCTCTCTCTCTCTCTCTCTCTCTCTCTCCCTCTCTCTCCTTGTCTCTCACTCTTTCCAGATGTCCTCCTTTCATGTGGCTGTGTTGAATCTTAGGCAAACACTTTCTAGTTGTTTCTAAAAGAGGGTGTTCTCTCTCTCTCTCTCTCTCTCTCTCTCTCTCTCTCTCTCTCTCTGTGTGTGTGTGTGTGTGTGTGTGTGTGAAGGTGGCTTGGGAAAAGTCTCCTTCAAAGTTCGCAGCAAGGGAGTGTGGTGAGGCAGCAGCGCTTCACACGGCTCTCTTCCTCTTGGTTTGATCTTCTGGGGGGAAGCGCGTTTCAAACACAGTGCCGAGGAGGGGGCTCTGACTGCGGCAAATAACTCGCAGTGGGGGAACAATGCAGAGGAAACAGAGAGAACCAAGGAAAAGGCAAATCGGAGGAGTGTCACTGCTGTAATCTATTCCGAACTAGTGAATATACGGTGTCTGCTTGACCCCCTTTGATATTCCAGGGGACATTATGCTTTTAAAGAGGCCTTTGTCAGCCCCAGGCAAGCAGCCTAGCAACAACAAAACTTTTTTTTTTCATTTTCTTTAGGAAGCTCCTTTAGGAGGGTGCTTTAGCACTAATCTGTTGTAATACCTGTGTGACTCACGTTTCTATAATACCATAAAGCAGCTGTTCAGCCAAAAATCCAATGTAATGTAAAATCAGACCTAATTCTCCACAAATTATCACTAATTTCAGTTTTATCACTCAAATATTTCTTCTGTATTTTACACACTATTTTTGATATTAGAAATTTTCAAAAGTAATTTCTGAAAGTTACTTATTTAAAGGAACATTTATCATTCTTAGGGTTTCTAATGGCCATCACACATACACTTCTGTTCAAGAATGACCTTTTTCAATGATATGACACAATTTTGTTGCAAATAAATGTATAAAAAATAGCTAAAATTCCACAGTTCTCAGATCATTTGTAGGTTATACTATAATTATTTTCAATAATGAATAAAGCTCTATTACATCTAAAATGAATTGAAACCTTGGTGAAATGACCTAAAATTTTCTGAATAATGAATTTATTAATGAAGTGTGGGTTTATATCATGGAGTCTATTTTATAGTATTTTAATGTACACTATATAAGTTAAAATTGATAGACGTTTTAAAAGTAAAACTTAGAATATATTATTTAATGTATGGGGCTTATTTTTAACTCCTAAATCACCACAGAAGAATGTGTAAGTCTGGGAACAAAGAAAAAGAAAAAAGAAAAACTCAGGAATGCCTAGGTCAGGTCTAAAGGCTTTTGTCAGGTTGAAAAGATTAATCAGCCGACTGTCATCTCTCCCAAGTGTATTCATAGGGCTTGTGGGCAGGTGTGTGTGTGGTGTGCTAGAAGGCTGGTCTTTGTGTGTTTGTGTGTGTTTTTGTGTGTGTCTGTGTATGTGTGTGTGTGTTTATGAGAGTGTGTTTCTAAGAAGGGCCATTTGGAGCAGGGGCACCAGGTGTTTCAGGCACAGATGAAAGGAAGAGGAAGAAAAAACTCCTTCTGATGGGCTATTTCCCATCTCTAATGGGAACACGCTTGCCTAGCCTGTCCTGCACCTGAGAGCCTGAATACACTCTCACACACATGGAAAATTTGGTCCAAGTTTGACCCTGGATGCAACACCATCCTAATGATAATGCCTCCTAAATTATATTAGTGACAATGTTAGTTAACTTGCCTAGCAGCTATAGCAGCCTAAGTTCCAGGTGCACAAAATAAGTTTAAAATCATTTTTAATAAATGCATTGAGCAGTTAACCTTAAAGTCGTCACTTTTCTTTGTTTACTTTAAAGGAACACTAGATAGTATTTTTACTTTAAAATTACAGATTAATCTTTGTGATGCACCACTGACATGTAATAGGTGCAACAACATCAAATTTCATCTACTTCTCCTTAAACTTCTTATTACCTACCACAGAGAAGCTAATGAGCATGCACGACTATGTTTATTAAAATAATTTGAATCAACATGAAATCAGAGCTTTTTGTGTGGTACTATTTTCACTATTTTACTGTATGCATAAAGAGCTCATGCTTCCTTTATTGTTGGATGCACTGTGCTACTTATTTAAAAATTAAATTACACACTTACAAAGCCAGTTATCTCTTTTTTTCTCACACTTACCGATACAGTAGCAGAGCATGATTGACAGTAGTGTGGCCACACCCACTGCACTAAGTGCAGTGCATTTCCAGGAGCAATGTTTGGGTGACTTCTTGAATTTAAACGCCCCTCGTGTCAGGTTGTTTCGGGGTAGAGGGCGGGCTGGTGGGGAATAAACTCCCGTCGCCATGGTGTAGCCTGGACTTGGCGTGGTGAACAGGGAGGCGGAGCCAGTGCCTGTTTTCAACAGGAAGTGCCTGGAGATACAAACATCCTTATCAAGAGAGAGAAAAGAAAAACAAACAAACAAAACAGAACTGACAGTATCTTAGTCCGCAATATCATTTCAGAAACAGAAATCCAGAAACGACATCAAATTTAAAATAATAATAAATAATACATGATAATAAATACTACTGTGTATTTTGAAAAATCTGAAACTAGTCTTTTGAAGTCCATGCCAAGCCTTTGAAGTGTACAATGGTGATTTGATCACAACCCTATTCGCAACAATCCTGCGACACACTTTACAAAGACATCTTTGAAGTCTCAAAACTAATATATCTGACATTTTAAAGGCTTTGTTAGCATTAAACACTGGCTCTACTGAAAACTTCCCTGAAGACTTTGTCAAGAGAGAGAAAATGTTTTTTATGTTTGCATCAAGGACACTACTTCCCCATCAAAACGTCTTTTGAAGAGTGGTCTAAAGTGTGGATATATAAATAAATATAAGGTCTGTATCCATTTTGGAAACATACAATATGTCCATCACAGTGTTTAATACCACACCATTGTTGTCTGTGACACCAACACCACTCCAGCCCGTCCCAAAAGTTTTGGGTGGTGCTCCTTCTGCAGAGAACACAATTCCACTTTTCTATATGCCATGACATCACATCTAATTTCCTGCATTTCTATAGGACATGCACACACTCTGTTTGTATGGTTTACTAATTAGAATGGGTGTCTATGGACATTTGGACATATATTGTAATTTATAAGGTGAAAACACACAACTGACCTGCTCATTACAGCCTCATTTAATGTTAAAATTACCTTCTTCTGCTGAATACATGAATACTAATTTGTTTCTTATAAGGAAGCTTGCAACAAGCTGCTATAATTTGTTACATATTAAATGTCTAGTGTCAAATTGGCTCCAGTGTTAATAAGAACACCAAAAGTGCATTATTATTCTAAGAGCACAATGAACTCTAAGAGCAGGTGTGATTTGAATAGGTTAATTCTTTTTGACATTGAGCAATGCCATTACCAAATAATATACTCCAATAAAGTTCGATGAAGTAATAGATGCACTTTGACTGAGGTGCAAGCTTAATTAAGGGCATTTTTCAATATAAGGCTACACAAAATCAGAGATGACCATTCATACATTTAAAGGAGCTATAACTAACATTTTAATTAGATTTTAATTAATCTCTATGTAAAGATAAAAAAATTGAGTGAAGGTGTCCTGAACAGAGAATGAAGTCATATAACCTCTGTGTGTGTTGTTTCTGTGCTCTATATTTTCATAGCCGGGCCAGCCGCACTTACATGTTAGTTTTATTCTGTGGTCCATTCCACGTTATGGAGAAGGGTGTGGTGAATATGAAGCATTTGTTTTGGTCTGAGATGCTGGTGCTGTGGTGTGACATGTAGTGGCAGACTGCCAGATTTATCACCTTTAATCTCCACGTTACGTTACATATAAAAAGGTAATTATTTTGCAAGAGAAGACTAAAAATAAGATACTCCATTTGCAGAAGAAAAAGAAAGCAACTCGTACCATGTCTCCAAACACCACAGTAAAGAAATTATTCATGATTGTCAGATAAACAGTCCTTAAATCTTTCAATGTTAATAGACAGGAGGTAACCAACTACTCTTGCTTCAAATATGAGAATATCCACAGGTGTTTCTGTCCATCCATCCACTGTGAGAAGAAAAAATAAAAGGGGAATTAAAGGGCGTGTAGCTGTGAAGAAGCTGACACTAAGTGAACAAATGCTGTAGACCAGTAGAATTCACACACCGGACATCTGCGATGTGATATAATTTTTCTGGATGGATTAAGTTAAATGATTATTGGGATTACTTGGATTATAAGAAACAGAAAATGCAACCAACATTTTTAAGGGGGCTCCACGTAGAGGCCTTTTTAAGGCACCCAGTGTTTCGTTCTGCGATTGGTTAGATTTTTAATACTGAACACTGTCTTGACCCAATGTCACATATGCACAAACACACCTACACTCACGCACACACACAGGCATTTTTACACACTTGGCATGGACTGGCTCTGGGCTGGTGAACGGTGAAGGAGGCACATTTAAGACCCTTCACAAACGATTAACAAATACACTGACAGTGCGGCGTTTTGAGGCCAAACACTGCGTAATTGATTAGCGCAAGTGTGTCGGCAGGCAGAGAGAATGACTAAGCTAATCCTCCTCGACCCTTTTCAGACAGAAGAAGAGTGTTATTTGAGGGGCTGAATGGAGGCCCTGCCCCTAGTATTGCATTTGTGTGAGTGTGTGTGTCGGCGTCTCGCTGTCACCAAACTGATGGAGGGAATGCAGTGAGGAGGTGGAGAACAAAGTGCAGCATTGGGATCTGGAGACAGAAGGAAAAGAAAAGTCGCAAAAAAAAAAAAAAATCCCTTTCCCAACATGATCTGATCCACGACGGCTACTTTAAGCGAATTAGGGCGAAGAAAAAGCAAGCTGCTGAAAAGGGTCCTTGTTGACTTACAGAGTTAAAAGGATTGTGCTGATGTAAAGAGGCCTATAGCAACAGTGTCAGCTGGCAGGTAAAACTCTAGAGAAGACTGAAAGCCTGAGAAAGTAAAAAAAAAGCCACCTAGCCTTTACCATCACAGACATGGAACTGTGTTTATTACAAATTCTTGCCGTGGCTTAAGAAAACTGTTTATCGCTGATAAGAACAAAAAAGTTGGACGAACTGTATTGGAGCACTCTGTCTACCTGCCAACAAGCATTGTGTAATAAATTCCCAATAAGTCAAATTCCACAAATTGACAGTAATTGTGCATTAAAATATGCAGTGTGTTTTTGTAGAGGATGGGTCGATAATTCCACTTAGAAAATCAACAAAATGTATTACAGGACCTGGAGCATCCAAACAGAGTCATTTTCAGGTTTCTCCCATAATTCCACCCACTAGCTAGGTCTCGCTCACCTGATGCTGCTAATCTGAGGGGGTGAAGTCTGCACACGCTTCCTCCAAGACATGAGAAGCCAACCAATATATCTTTTAAAATTGTTGCAGATGCAGTGTTACTGGAGCTCAACACATTCAAGAACAACATTAACGGCCCCATTTTAAATATTTTAATAAGATTTTTTTTGCCATATCACCCACTCATAGGGTGACGATATCTTAGATATTTTCTAAATAAAAAAAAAAAAAATCCAATATCTTCTGGGTCAAAGTTATCTGTAACCTTGAATTGCAGTTTATTAAGATGTAATTTCAGACAAATGTAGACTACTAAAGATCCTGCAGACACTGTGGGCAGTAGACAGTGTATGGTTCCTTAAGTCAGTTTTGTAAAGAATTTTCTCTGTGCAGAGATCTGTGCTGTGTCCTTTTGGAGGATCACGTGGCTGGCCTTTGAGGTCTGCGTTGCTTATCCAGGCTTTAAACGCACAAGCACAAGCTGTTCAACACTTCAACCACAGAAAAGCCAAAACAATTAATGACTCTACACACTCGGTCACTCTGTCCACTGCTGATAACGTCCTGTTTCTGATATCTCTCACTCGCCGTGTTGAGATGAGTCTGTGAACATAGCCATTTGAACTGGAAAGAGCCTATCCTCATGGCCTGTAAAACAGCACATTGCCAAAAGAGCACACATAATTTAGTGTATAAGTCATTTTCCAGTCTTTTTAGATAGTGATCTTCAAGCTTTTCTTTAAGCTGTAAATTTATTTGATTGGACAAGTGTCCTTGACTTTGGTGACAGTTAAATGCTTTCACTGAGCCAGATGCAAGTTACACGTGTATTAAAGGATGATGGATTTCCGGAGGAAAAACTGACAAAGCATTAAATACTGTCACTGGTAGACACCCATTTTCCATTCATTTTTTTTTTTTTTTTTTTTTTTTGCAGCAGAAGGACATCTGAGTGTTCCTGCAAGTTAATAATTAATTTAATTAAAACTGTGGCAACAATGCATGTAGCAGCAAAAGTAGACTTATCACCATCGTTCTTATCCTTATAATCGTCAATGTTATCAACAATGTCATCACCACAGTCTCATTATGACCATCATCTTTATGTTATCACCACTGTCATTGCAACCATCATCAACACCACTTATTCCATCATCATCATCAATTTCATCATCATGAGCATCATAATCATTCATTCATTCATTCATTATCTGTAACCGCTTATCCAATTCAGGGTGGACACGGGGAGAACACATCAACTCCTCACAGACAGTCACCCGGAGCGTGAATCAAACCCACAACCTCCAGGTCCCTGGAGCTGTGTGACTGCAACACTACTTGCTGCACCACCGTGCTGCCCTATCATAATCATCAATACTGTAAACTATATTGTTATCACATCATCATTAGGACCATTAACCTAAATCATATCACTACTGTCATTACCACCATAATCATCACCACCACTTAGACAATCACCTTAGCAACATAACCATCACTATCATCATCACCTGCATTCACCATCACAACCATCATGGTCCTCAATATTATGATCATTATCAATATTATGAAGTCAGCATCAAATTATCATTCTGACCATCATCCTCAGTGTTATCACCACTGTCATTTCCTGAAGGATCAACATCATCATCACTACCAGCATCACTATTAGCATCATAAACATCATCATCATCCCCAAAACTGTCACCACTGTCAGGACACCTACCATCTACTCCTAACAACATCATCCTCATCCTCATCACCAACATCATCATTATGATCATCATAATCATCAATATTACCAACACAGTCATCAGCATATCATCATTATGACCATGATCATCAGTGTATCACCACTGTCATGGCCACAAGCTTCAGCTTCACGATCACTACCATCATCAAGATCATCATCATCATCATCATCGTCATTGTCCTCAAAATTTTCTTCACTGTCAGAACAGCGTCATAATAACTACCAATAACAAGATCATCATCACTTCTGCAGCACATGGGATCACTTTTTACCATCAATATTGCCATGGCTACTTATACAGCATGCCCAGCTTTCTGCTTTCAGGTCACTTTTTCATGATCCCGTGACATTGACTTTGTAAATGAGACTCTTCATTTAGTATTTCACTTGAAAATGAATTGTCTATCATCGATGAACAGTGGAATTGTAATGTATCCTCCGCTGCCCTTTTGTGAGTGATCTTCTGCTGGTGTACAAGGAGAAGAGGCATCAGAACAGAGGACAAATACTCTGACATGTGATTAAAGAGTCTGGCTGTTACTCAGTGTGACCATCATGTCTCAAAAATGATAAAAAGCTCGTTCCCTAAAAGGGGCAGAGTGAGCTTTGAGAGGATTCTTCATTCTCACGAAACTCGACAACACTGAGGACCAAAGCAGAGCGGATGAAACAGAAAGGCGTCCTGGAATACGGGAGACAAGGAAGAAGGAAACAGGGGACGAAAGCAGCACTAAGAGGGAAAAGAGTGATTTGAGCAGACTCTGTGAAATCTAACTAGGACTGGAGCATCCTGTCTGAGGCAGGGAATCATCTGCCGTCCCGGCAGGGGGCCGAGCAGCAGGTGATTTTCTCCAGCTCTCGGCTGAGTGGCGGTGTTTTATTTTATTTTAAGACGCTCCCTAGAGCTTTCTGCGCCGCTGACGTTTTAGGACAGTCCCTTTCTCCTGATGTGTAAAAATCAGAGCAGCTCTGACAGAGTGGAAAACTTAAGCAGTAGAGGATGGTGGTTTAAGTGTATTGTGCACCTATTATTTCCATGATGCTATGAGACTATGGAATTGTTCAGTTTTTTGATCTTTCCTCAGTTCTGGAGTTTAAGTGGTGTCAAAAATA
Organism: Hoplias malabaricus; assembly: GCF_029633855.1. Classification (NCBI taxonomy): domain Eukaryota; kingdom Metazoa; phylum Chordata; class Actinopteri; order Characiformes; family Erythrinidae; genus Hoplias; species Hoplias malabaricus. Next base: position 24,721,792 of record NC_089816.1, on the reverse strand, counting down.
ATGGCCATGAAATGCACAATATATCCCACATTTAAACATAGTGCCTCTCTTCTGGTGAGCAATCTTGCGTGCAAAAAAACATGTGTGATCTTCTCTTTCCTGATTTGCTAAATGCAATGTGATGGAGGCACCTTGTCTGGTTTGTGTTACCAGATTTTTTTACTTTGAAAACAAGAGATAGGAACTGTGTTAAACCATGTGTAAGCATTTCATGGAATCAGCAAATCATCGGAACATTCAAGAGAAAGCTACAACATTTTGCCCAGAAATGGCAAGGAAAATGATTGTGGCTTCAAGGAAGCATTCTTTAAAACATTCCTACATGGAGAGCAGAGCTATGAGATATGGAAAAATATGACAAATAAATGTAAAATAAATAGATAAATATATGCCCTTTGAACACTTGCCCTAATGGTGTCTCTACAGACCAGTGGATCTGACTGTGTTCTCGCCAAACGTCGAAAAATAGTTGAACACTTTAAACCCAGTCCACCAGAAGTAGCAAAAATAGCACAACAGCAAGCTTCAAACGGACAAAAGTAGGAATCACATCTATAATACGTGTCCTCAAGATTTAATTCAGTAAAAAATGTGTTTGACCTGAAATTAGTCATTTTATGTGTCTTTCAAAAAGGCTGTAAGGATTGCCAGTTCAGTAAAGTGCATTGTGCCCATGTCCATGCCCTCACCTGCAAGATAAGAACCACATTATTTCATTATTTATTTTATTTTAATTTTTTCCTTCATACCCCCACCCTCAACTAAGAAAGTTCAGGCCCTTTCAGACTCCCGGCAGAGAAATGTCTGGTCATTTTGCACAATTACAGCCCAGAATAATGCAGCACATTATTGCCTAAGAGGAAAAAAATGGAAAAAGTTCAAGTTCAAGCCTGGGCTATAAAAGGCTGCGAGAAATGGAACTGAATTAAGTTTGACCCCAACAACACCGTGAAGCAGAGTGGAAAGACTGTGGCATAATTTTAGACTTCTTCAAAGAAACAGAGAGACAAAATAATAACTAGAGAGGAGATGGAGAAAAATAATGAAAATCAAATGCAATCAATCTACAACCGAGAAATACAGTGAAAAAAGTTCTTAACTTGTAATTAGATTTCATTCACACCAAATTTTGAGTCACCAATCCACCTACCAACGTGTTTTTTTTTTTTGGTTTTTTTTTTTTTAACTATGGGAAGAAACCGGAGCACCTGGAGGAAACCTACGAAGAGAACACAACTCCTCACAGTCACCCGGAGCAGGACTTGCAACCTCCTGGTTCCTGGAGCTGTGTGACTACGACACTACCTGCGCCACCATGCTGCCCTGGTGATTAATATATTTACAATAAACTTTGGTCAGTTAAAAAAAATGTTTTTGTTTCCGTAATATTAGCCCCACCCACAGTTTTTTTTTTTCTAATTAAAAAAAAAAAATAAGAAATTAAAATTGAGAACATATTATTAATACCTGAGCGACATTAGTTTACAGCGGTACAGTCCAGGTAAATATTAATAAATAATTTCACATAAAATATTTCTTTCTATGCTGTTCTCAGACAGCTGCCTTATTAGTAATTAAATCAGCACTGGAGTGCATTTTGCATTTCTATTCCGTAGCCAGTCTAGCGGGACATTAGCCTTGAGACTTCCAGAGGAAAAAAAATGCTGATTGTGGACTTTGCGAAATCACAGAGGGAACAGAAATACTACAGCATGGCACATTTAAGGACTATTAATTCTGCAGGTTCCAAACAAACAAAGGTTGAATTTTGATGAATGGAGACAAGCTTTCATTAAGACGCCACATGCTACAGTCTGGCGGGCAAATATATATATATAGAGTTAACCCTGTAACTCTACATTATTTGTCGGAATATTGGAAGATTTATCTCGTTAGATGCATCAGGGGAAACAGGAAATTAATTTTGGAGCGTATAATCAGCACCTTAAAGGAATACTCCAGAGCTTTTAAACCTGTTCTCTATCTGCAGCATCTGTAACATGAGCTCAATTAATACAGACAATTATTCTGGAACATGATCCTGTGCTTGAAACAGAGCAGAAAACCCAGTCACTTGAAACACAATTATAATAAAAAGCATTTTGCAGCTGTTAGGTTCTGTCAGCAAATGCTTATCTTAATAATATGTTATTTTGATGACTATTAATGACAGTATTTTAAATATTTGTATAACTCTTTAATGGATTCAGTTAAATGTGTTTGTAAATTAAGCTGTACATCACTGCTGTCCAAATGAACAAAACATAAAAAATAAAACTATATACTGTTAAATAATAATAATAAAAATAACAGTAATTTGTTACCAGACTATTTATGTGGGTGAAGTTTTAAGGGTTCCACCACATGACTATGGTGACCGTAAAACCTTAGGTAAAAAGTAACCATAACTATTTTTAAGTGTTGTCATGGATACACACATTGAGGTCAGTGTTTTCTCTGTTTATCTCATCATAACAGATTTAGCCGTTTCAATTTTGCACTTAATATACATAGCGTGTAATTCAAACATTTATTCATGGAACATAGCAAGTGCCCACTGGCTTCTGTCCTAGGAGAACCTTAAGTAAATGATTTTGGGTTAATGTTAAAGCCCAGGGAAACTTGTTGAAGTTTTTGTCCGAGGTAATCAGTGTTGATGTAGATTTTGACAGATATTAGGTTGAAGAATTCAAGAGTATACATTTAATAGCAATGTAAAAAACTCCTGGGGGAATGCAGTGGTAATACATTTTTAAGGAATGATGCCATATATTTTTTCACCATTTGTACCTACTTGATGCAGACACTTTCGTGGCCTTGTTGATGATGGATGCATGCATATGTGATGTTGGAGCTAAGGAGGGCAAGGTCAACCCACTGCTCATATCAGACACAGACAAATTTACTCTAGGGGGACATGGGGGTGTATTTTAACCACACACACTTTGCAGACTAGGTCACACACTTCAAGCTTTAAGCTGTGATAGCGTGGCGTATGATACCCGGGCTTATCTCAGCAAAACCACAATATTTACTCAGTGGAGGAGGATAAAATAATGGCCCATCCATGCAAAGCAAAGTGTCCTTGCCACGTCTGCATAAAGCAATGCTATCAGACTGTGTCCAGATCCACTGAAATGACAATAAAAGCCAATTTAATAAGGCGAGCTCTATCAGATTGGCCTGAAACTCTGTATTGTCTTGAGAGCTTTGTCACTTCCCAGCTTGCTGAATGCTGTTCATGGAGTAATATCCCCTTCTCTGATGTATAGGAACGTTTATTAAGTTTGTTAAGGACCAATATATTGCATTAATTAAGACTGTTAAGGATAAGCATTCATTATGCAGTAATATCTTCTACTCCAGAATACAGAAGCATTACAGAGTTAATTTATAGACTAATATATACTCTGCTGTGATAGATTGTTTTTTGGAGGCATTTATGAATTATAATAAATAGACACATGTATTATACTGTGTAGCCATGACATTAAAACCACAATGGCAACTAACAATGGGTGCACTATATTAGGCAGAGTGTGGACAGTTATTTCTTGAAGTTTATATGTCAGAATCTGGAAAAATGGGCAAGTGTAAGGATCTGTGTGACTCTGACAAGGGCCTGATGCATGAAGGCAGAGTAGTCTTGCCTGCCAGGTCTGATCCCACAGAAGAGATACTGTAGCACAAAATGCTGAAATAGTTAATGTTAGCTCTGATAGAAAGTTTGTCAGGAAAAAAAAGTGTATTGTACATCGTGCTACAGTAACTCTTCTCTGGGATCAGATCAAACAACCCTTGTGCATCAGTTAGCCTTAGGAACATAGATGCCCACGGCATTGTTTTTGTTCCCTTTTGTTCCCTTGGTCCTAGTTACTAACCAATGCATACCAGGAATAACCCACAAGACCTGCTGTAGTGAAGATGCTCTGACCACAACATTACGAGCATCACAATTTCCATGTCAGAGTCACTCAGCTCACCCATTTTTACTGCTTCCAAAACATCAACCGCAAGAACTGACTGCCTAATATATCCCCACTTGACAGGCTCCATTGTAATGAAATACTCAATTTAATTCACTTCACCTGCCAATGGTTTTAATCATGAGGCTGATCTGTGTATAGGAGCATTATTATGGGTGTTTATATCCTATAATGGCCTACTATAGTCTACAGTGGTTTAAACTGTGGTTTTGAATAATATAAAAGCTATTATGCTTAATGTTCTTGCCATAAATGTAAATATAAAAAGACATTAACACAGAAGAGAAAGGGTCAGAGAGCTGGACAAACTGCAGTTCATCTTATAATCAGAGTCAAAATATTGAGCAATAAAAAATGTAAAGTCCCTGGAGCAGAACACAGCTCATTACTGGGATTATAATTAGCAATCAAGAACAAGAACTAATATATATTTTGACTCCCACCTGCTCTCCAGGCCCACGTTGCCCCCCAAAACCCAGTTCTCCTGCAGCTGGACGCATTCGGACGCACTCTGAACCTCTGTCGTCTGATTGGCCAGCGAGGTGATTGATGGGTGCTGCTTATGCTGGTGTGGAGCAGGTGGAAGAGGAGGAGGGGCTTGCTGGCTGGAGAGATGTTCTGTTGGAAAAAAAAAAAAAGTAGAAAAACAAGAAGGTGACAGCTGTCAGAAATGATTGGCAGATAATGAACATGACTGTACAGAAGGAAGAACAAGAGAAAAAAAAATCCTAAGAATAACTGGCTGCAGCTGAACACAGACGCATACACCGCCTTTTAAAATCTGCTTTGAAATATCTGCAGGCAGCAATATATCTAATATTTCTCATTATGAGAATGGCTTTTTTATATTATATTATTTAACTTAGTACACATGGACAAAAAAAAGATTTCTTATGAACACTCCAGAACTGCAATAACAGCTTCTACATTGCTTTTACTAAATATTGGAACATAGCTGTGAAGGTTTGGTTGCATTCTACCACATTAATATTGAAGATGGTACTGATTTCAGATGATTGTCACATTGAAGTCCACTCCAACTTAATCCAAATATATTACATGGGGTTCCATTATTCCAGAGAAACAGCTCAGAGTTTCACAGTCTGGGCGCTTTCAGTGTATTATATTTGCGGTTGAGATTGTACAAACTGTGTGTGCATAGCTGATTGTCTGTCAGCAATGAATTCAACTTGAAGTAGTGCAAATGAACAAAATCTTTTATCTCCAAAAATCATTATTTTCAATTATATCACCCTTACATTTCAATGTCATTCGATAATCAGGGTTTGGATTTTCCCAATGTTGAGACAATATTAACAGTAAATCAAAACTGACCAAAGAAAAATAGAAGGTTGTGTTTAATTTGAAAAATTTGGAAATCAGTATTAAAACTATGAACGTCTGTTTATTTCTTCTAAAACTGGGCGTATTCCAATTTTACCAGGCAGACAGAGTACTTACAAAGAGACTGAATGAGAGTTGAACTCACTAAACAGATCCAGGAGAGGTGTATTACAGCTCAGCTCAGTCTGTTATTACAGAGGAACCGAGCATGCAGATGCTAACTCACTAACTCCACCAGAGCAGACAGAAACCAGGGTTTTTTCCTTTTTTATCCCCAGCAAGCAGATGTTCCTTGATGGATCCTTAAAGCAAGTACTTCACGTTTGATTACAAGCAGTGAGAAGCTCTCGTTTAACTAATGACCGGAACCTCCATTAGGACAGCAGGAGAAAGGCAGATTTCTCATTTCACACCAGGCTGTGTAATTGCCCCCCGGAATGACACTGTGTGATTATTTCACGCCGCCCATACTCTGCCATCACATGCTACACATACACACTGCTGCTTCAGTCCCAGTACATACACCACAAACATATGCTGTTACATAGACACAAACACACACACACACACACACACACACACACAAACACAAACAATTCAATGTTTCTAATATTTACACACAGAAGAAGGAAAATATTAGTCCTGCAATTTGAAACCATCCAATCCATCAGTCCTAAACTTGATGTTATTCCCTGCTGAATACAGTATGAAGGGAGACATCTTCCCTGCCTGGTGTGCTGTTATACCAAATCAAAACGACATGGTGCAAAACACGCCTGTCAAAAATGAGCATGTTATTTCATGAGAAGTGGCAAAGCAGCTTAGTGTTATTTTATTTATTTAAACACCTTTTCATTTTTTATTCATGGTCAAATGAAAGGTTTGGGCATCTCTGGTCAATGACATATTGTGTTAATATTCTAAAATAAAAGGATAAAATATTCTCTACAGGGGATATGTTAGTAGAAAATATTATTACAAAGCACATTTATTATATTCCATTTTGTAATATAAATTCATAATATAAACTGTACTTAAATGAGCAGAAAATCCAAACCAAACATGTAATTTTACCACAGCTGTCCAAACTTTTGTGTAAGACTGTTATATATCATCCCTTATATATTTATACATTATTTCTAATCAAAACAGACAATTATGTACAAACTATTGAGAACAATTTTCAGAGATTAAATATGAGATAATCCACTACAATAAAAAAAGAGGAATAACAATAACAATATCATTAGTATCACTGTGTCTTGTATGGTACATTTTAGAATGTATGGCACATTTCATACAAACGTAATAAAGTTTAAACTGATGGTTTATATAAGCCTGTATGCATTTTTGTTTATTTCCTGCCTCCACTGTGTATTATGTTATTTTTGTCTTTGTGAGTATTCTGAAATGTGTAAATAAAGTAAAATAATAAATAATTGGGAAATATCTACCAACCTTGAAAAATAAATAAATAAATGTTTCTCCTAACCACTAGTCTAAACATAAGCTGGAATACCAACACATAGTTTGTACTGGAAAAATAAATAAATGAAAAAAAATAAAGTTCCTTCAACTTCAACAGAGTAAATGAATAGATACTAACCCCTGAAGACAGAACATTATTCTAATCTACACTATTCCAGTGCCGCCTTAAAAGTACTCACAGCCAAAAAACTTATTACTTACTAAAATTATTGATGAACTCCTGAATCTGTGTGTTAAAAAGGTTTTAATTGGAGGAATGCACAAGCTCAGTCATGGAGCTGTGAAGCCATGAGTCACGAAGGAGAGGCACATTTCACGAACTGAAAAGAATCACTGTGACAGGTGTCATGCCATATTGATGACGAGGTTAAAATAGGCCTCACTGGCAGGTGCATTAAGGAAAGTGTTGGAGAACCAGCAAGGGGAGCCCTGAGCTTTCAGCTTCTGACACAAAGAGGTCACTGAGGCTACGACTTTGAGCCTTAAAGGAAAACTCCAGGGCGTTTTCAGCCTTATCTCTTCTTTAGGAAAATCCCTAAAGAATCTCTGCATCTGTAACATACAGTTACTTTCTACTGACAAATCCTTCAATATATATTTACCACACAATTATTCATTCAAAAGGCATTTATACGAAAAGTTAATGGGCAGATGCCAAAACTACACTGTTGGAAAGTTGGTCTTGGACAAATTAAATGATGGTGGATATTTCACCATGGAAAAAAATACTCTTATATATATATATATATATATATATATATATATATATATTCTTTCTTTTCTTTTCCATTTTAAAACATTGTGGCTCATTAAAAATAGACGTTTACCAGCATGGTCAAGATAAGACAGGGCTGTGTCTAAGTTACATTGTGATCTACAACCATAAAACAGCAGTTTGTTCAGTGTGGCTTTATTTAGAGTTACTTAGTGGAGTCTCTCATGCTTGCCAGCCATTAGATGTTTTATTACCCCACCCCCATGTCTCAGGTAGCAAGTGGGCTTCAGTTACTCTATAGCTGGTGAAGGTTCACCAAGATAAACCCAAAAATGCATATTTTCTGTGTTCTGTGTACTGCAATCTGAAGTTACTGCTGACTATGCATCTCTAGCATCCACTCGTAAATTAAACAGAAGACTATGTTTACGCTCAATGGAGTCCGATCGTTATTGTTTGATGACATCACGACTTAAAGAGTATTTCAAATGACTCATAAAATACAGACAGTATGAGCAGACTGTTAAAGCCTTGCTTCAGCTAGACTGTGCTCGATTTCTGAAGCATTTCTTCCAAATATTTTGCTTGCACAGTTTATCCAGGCTTCTAGAGAGCAGGCGGATATCTTGGCTGGCAGTTTGTGACATTTTGGGCATGTCAAGGTGGAAAATAAATGCAAGTGCATATGCATGCCCACCTGAGAAATCAATGGTAAAAATGAACAGAGTCTTTATTCAACATGAAATAATTTGTAGTGGGAGTTACAGAGTTCGGGGGATATTTTCTGTATTCTGTTTTTAGTCTTTTCTCAGGTATGGCTCAGATCAGTTGTCAGTAGAAATGACACCAAATTGTCTGATCACAGTGATGTATAACCCCTGACAAACACTATGCATGATCAGACATTCTAGCTGAATAAAAGGCTTGGTATGTTGTCTCAGTTGTAGTTCCTCTTGAAGTGTTGGATGAGACTGAGGTCAGGGCTCTGCGCCAAGCAGTCAAGTCCACCCCAAACTCACTAAACCATTTCTAATCGAGGAATGGAATGGCAAAGTCTTTGGGGGCATTGGGGAAATGTACTTCCACAATGACACTGTCACTGTTTACTGTAATACTAAGATTTCACTTTTCTTGGACTGAGTGTCCCAGCCTAAACCATTGAAAACAACCCCTATTCATTATTCCTCCTCCACCACACTTCAGTTTCCAGCCCAGACTTATCTGTTGTGTGTGCATTTCATTTCTCTAAAGAAAATGTCTATACCCTGTTTCCAAAAAAAAAAAAAAAAAGTTGTTGGAAAGGTGCTTTTGACAACCGCCTTCCTGATGCAAACAGGTTAAATCTGCTCTTTTGAAATGTCTCATTAAAAATAATGACCTTGTATTCAATGGCTGTATTGACTGGGAATTTAAAACCTTGTGGTTTATGTCCTGTGAACTGTAGTCTATATCAAAAACACAACATTAAACTGATATATTTTGAAGATTTTCTCTTTGAGCTGCAGTGTGATCCTGAGCCTGTGGCCATGCAGGAGACTGTTAGCTTTGAGAATACAGCCCCAGCCCACGCCACCAGAGTTGTGTTAGCATGCAGCGAGTGTAACACGTCCTACAATCTGTGATCATATTACTGTCTAATTCTGCAGCAGACTAATGACTCACAAACACACACTGGGACTGCGTCCGATTAGAGTGTAAAACAGGATTTATCAGAGTCCGCCTCGCAGACAGAAAGCTAACCACAGTAACATGACATTGTGAAGTTCATGTGGAGTTCAGTTACAGATGTTTAATAATATTTAATAACAAGTGGCTTGCTTTGGTTTGGGAGTCAGTAGGCTTGCTGACTTGGTGTTTTATGAGAAGTTTTGGGATTTAAAATATGGAAGAAGGCATGTTAGGGGGTGTGCTGCTGGATACGAATCCTACATTAATAAAAATGTACTCGATTTCTTAAGAGGTTTATGTGAAATTTAACTACACCAGAGTCATGTGATTACATATCTGTATGAATATTAATCATGTTCATATGCGTATGTAAAAAAAGCCAATATCCTTTGTATCCTTTGTTCATGTTGTTGTTCCACCATTAATTATTATTCAGACAACAACTTGAGAAAATGAGTGATTCTCACAATTACTGAAATATGTCAATAACTGCGGCATAAATACACAATTATTACTAGTACCTGTACATTAACTATACATATTCTACAGAATAGAGATGAGTATTGATTTCAAAATTAAATGTTTAGCCACTCTAATTAATTGCCCTATCTGAGGCTGATAGCACTATATTTAATTAAGGCGCTTTAATTAAGCCTCCTGTTGCCCCCATTAAGTTTGTTTTCCTTTATTGGAGCATTGATGTCACGTCCAGTAGACCCTTATTGAAGCATCTTTTACGGCTTTCTCTGTCCTTCTGAAACATTCAGTTAGATTAACATACTTAAAGGGAAGTGGGGTGGGGGGGTGCCTTTCATAAAGTTTTGATTTGATTTGCAATTGGATCAAGAGAGATGGCACTAGTACGGTATTTCTCAATGTCAAGTTGTCATGTCGAGAGTCAACGAGATGCTTTAGTGGACCCCCCGAAGATTAATATTGCATCCACCCACCGAAATGACATCTTCATCTCACTCTTAATGCGGACACAGAGCTCTATCTATCAGCAGCTACTTCAGGGACCATTTCCCAGGGCTCCAATTTTCCTCAGTAGAAGCCACCCACAGTGCACGAAGATGTCCGCATCTGGCACCAACCAATTTCTTTAGGATGAATTGGAGTGGAGTTTGTGATCTTAAACCAATCATCCAACATTAGTGCCTGACCTCAGTAATGTCCATGAATGTGAATGCCATCAAATCCTCACTGCATCACAACCATCTTCCAGAATCTAGTGGAAAGGCTTCCCAACGTAGCAGAGTAACTGTTATTGTAGCATAGGGGCAAAAGCAGTAATTGACTTTTCCAGGTCTAGACTCACCTTGGCTATGGAGAACATGTAGCACATGCCAAAGCCTCATTTAAATATTGTTTTCTCCACCCTTTCATACCTCTGTCATCGACACAATTATCCTTTGTAAAACGCCCACTGACTACACAAGCAAACTAATGCACATGCAAATTACTACTTGTTATTTGGATCTTAGTATATAAGAGCTATAGTGTAAACAAGAGGTTTCTCATTATGCATCTTTCAGTTATTATATGAGGCATATTAAAGGGGTCCCATTTAAACAAGCTTCAACTATACTTTACTTTAATGGGTTTCTTATAAAATACATTTTTCAGATGTTGTCTGGTCTAAAAGTCTCTGAGTAGAGTTTCATTTGTGTTCTACAGGTTTGTTCAAAATGACCAAGAAGTTTCAGACCCTGTTACTCAAAACTCCTTCTGAATAAAAGGGAATTTATTTAAATATATATCCTCCTTTGATGCAATATCAAATTCTGCTTTTCTGAGAAGGACTATATATTGGAACAGTTCTGTGAATATTTGATGGCATATAGCCACAGAAACATCCACTAATGATGTTTGATAATTAGTTCTGGATCACAATCACAACTCTGATTCATTCCAAATGTACTGGAAGGAGCACCATAACTCTAAGAAATGTAGTTCCACTTCTCCACTGCACAATGCATTGGGGATGGTGACATTTGGCTGTTCATGCCAAGGGAAAGGTACAGTTTGAGATAAAACAACCTGTGTGTACACAGTGGAATGCTGATGTTAGCAACGGTGCACCTTAAAATAGTGGAAATGACTCATTAAAAGTGTCTATAAACTTTTTGGACATTTAAAAATAAGTGCAATCATCCATGTTTCATAATCATCAATTATCATTAATCAGTGATGCACACATATAATTATCAATCAATCAATCAGTAAATAAACAATATATCACTCACTCAATTTTGTGAATTACTGGTTTGAATAAAGAGGATACATCCCTCCAAAACCTAGAAATCTAGTAGCTGTCAATGAAAACACTTCCTTTATAAAATAAACAACAGCACATTCATCACTTGATTGCTTCTTTACACAACAACCCCTCTCTCTCTCTACCAATCACTTGTGAGGGTGTATGCGATTGGATTGGTCCAAACAGCTCTTCTCAATGAGTGAGAGTGGAAATTTTCATCAACAGCCATAATTGTCATCCATTTCCCATCCAAGCCTTTCATTAACCATCACCAGGCCCACAGAAAAACAAAGAAATGTTCAATTTAAAACTGCTACAATACAAAAGCACATTTTATTCCTATTCTCATTCACACAGAGGTGGATAACACATCTCTTCTGCAGGTATTATGCTTTGGTAGCACACATCTGCTTTTAAGTGACATTCAAAAAGTATAATGGTCAAGCCATATAAGCATTTGGATTTGTCAGTTTATATCATGAAAATATAAAAACTGAAATCCTCAGGTATCTTCCCAAATCTGGTACTTTTCAGGTAAATTTTTATACATAAATAATATTTAATATGAGTGTTTTTGTAGGTTGTATATGGACTGATACTGTAATATTTATTTAAAAGCAAATAACTACTCTATTAGTGTACAGAGGTGTTTATTAATATTGTTCATGCACTAATATCTCCCAGTGTATAGAAGAATTAAAGTCACTTAAGTTACTGGTTTCCTAGTGTATAAGAACATTTATCATTTTCATGGACCAATATCTTTATATCTAGGGTATTTCTAGTGTTTATTGACTTCACAGGAGAAAAAAACCATCTTCATTGTGGTTAGGTAATAGTAAACATAGATCATTCAAAGTAATAGTGGAGTATTTCTTCTGGTCTATTATGTTTGAAATTTTGATGCAGTGTTGACGATGCATGGCTGATTTCAAATGATGTCAGAATGTCAAGCACAGCAAATACAGGGAGGTCCAGCCAACACTCTGGGAGATCCAGTGGGTTCTCTCTAGCTCAGAGGAAGCTATAAATCTGTGATAATGGTGAGCCTTGCCGGCATGACAGCCCATTCAGGAACCCAACTTCAGAGCGAGGAAGAAGCATTTAATCAAAATGTCACTTCGTACAAGAGCTGAAAGTACTCTTAACGGCAAAGAAATATTCCTCCTCTTTCTGGATGTCTAGAGTGAACAGTAGGATGTACAAGAACCTCCCAAACAGCAGAGATGAACAACAATTGATTTTTGACTTTCCTACCAACTGACATTGCTAATGGCGACAGCTAACTCTACAACTTACGCTTTTAATTGGGCGTTCATATTACCAGAGCTGAGAGGGATTACAAAGGTCCCACATAAAAACCCTCTCAGACAATTCTGTTCTTTACTGACACCACAAACCGGTTATTGCTGTAGAAGTTCAGCACAATTCCAGTCAGGAAACATCACCCCACACATAATATCTGCCCCTGTGCTTCAGAGAGCTAACATTTCATTCTGTGTTGTCAGCCATTGATTTTTATCTGCTTGCTTTCTGTCTAGAAAAATGTCTTTGCGCTCAGCAAAGTCCAAACAGATCACACCACACTGAACCTCATATCCCAATGAGGGCTTTTGCCCAACGTACGTGCAAAAGAAATTCAGTCATTTCATGCTCAGCTTTGCATGATATTGAAGTTTTTCTTGACTTCTGCTCCGCTGGAATGGAGGAAGGAAGCTCTGCTGCTTTGAGAAGAACAATTAAGGACCTCCTAAGCCAAGGTCACCTTCTTAAGACTTCCCATTTTCCAACTCCAACCATGTTACTGTTAGGGTGCGGTGACTCCACAACTAATAGCTGGACACTTAGACATGTACTACCTACAAATTTTTATGATACAAATTAAGCAAAACACTTGTTACACTTTGTAAATATAGTAGTGTAATTATATGATAATTACTTGCTTAAACCTAATGGAATAAAATTGTGTCTAAAATGGCCAAAATATGGCAGTTATACACATTTTAAATGTATTTAGACCACTATACATTCATTTATTAATTTGTTCATTAATCGTCTGTAACTGCTTCTAAAGTTTAGGGGCGCCAGGGGGTCCAGAGCCTACCCGGAATCACTTGGCACAAGGTGGAAACACATCCTGGAGGGGCGCCAGTCCTTTGCAGGGTGAACCACTATACATTATGTAGTTAAATAATGGAGTAGATTCATTTTCAGTTCTGTTTTGAGAGCTTCAATGACTGTAGGAGATGAGCGTACACAAAGTTTTTGTCAAATTCAAATCATGCTCCTTTTATTTCTGAACAAAACTTTTGAAAGTTATAAATCTACAGCCACTTGTTTCAATGATCTGCAAATTAAGACTAAAAGCCTGTTCATATAAAACTACAGCATGGTTTTGTTATTGCTGTTGATATGTGGGATTTCTGTGGGTTAAACTTCAATAAAAGGAAGGAGCAGCGATGCCAAAAATCAACAGCAGCAGCTCTGCCAACGACTTATTTAGACCCAAACTGAAACATTAATGCAGAGGAGGAGTGAACGCATGGCTGAGTGAAGCTGGGAAGCTCTCCATTTTTACACCAGCTGGCTCTCATCTCTCTGTTACACCTGGAGGCATTCCCGTCACCATCACAACACAGCAACATCCACCACAGACATTTACAGTCCAATATTAAAGAGCTCATATCATGGAAACTCAAAATCACTACCCTCTTTGAATACAAAAATTTAGTGTAGTATGTGTACACTGTTAATATTTTAAACCGTTCACTCAGACCATCCAGTATACATTTGTAAACAAAGTTAAAAAACAGTCTTTTTTTAATACACTGATTTTGTGATGTCACATGCAAATTAATGCTACATTTTACCAGTACAAGCAAGTGTTTTAGTTCTGACAAGTTTCTGACTGAGAAAACAAACAGTGCAGGCCAGCTAATCAGAATATACTGCAGAATCTAATGTAAAATAAAATAATAAGAATGTACTGCTATTTATTTTATGTATGTATTTATTTATTACAAAATATGAAAAAACAGTTAAAAAAAAGCTTGCAGAATTTCACACACACACGTATATTAATGTAACATGGGGGCCCTTTACTAAATGACAGCACTAATGCGCCATATTTAAGTAAATTTACTCATAAAAGATGCAAAAATGTCAACTCTAAGAAGATCGAGATCATCAAAAACATGGTGGAGATCAAAGAGTGTGTGTTGTTCCGCCAGATAAGGTCACACTCCCACACGCATCACCTCAGCGCCTCATCAATGCAAACGCATTAAAAACAGCGGCACTGAAATGTGCTTGGATCAGCCAATTTAAATGCTAAAACCTCTTTTGAAGAGATTGAGGCCTTTGCTTAAATACAGAGGGAAAACAAATCACTTTGTCCATTTGGAGAGCAGTGGGGGGAAATTGAATGACCCTAACGGCTCGGTGTGTTGTGTCTGCTCCAGGCTAATGGAGATATGGCTGATAGGTTGGCCAGCAGAAACATTTTCATCTTCCCTTAAGCATCTTAAGCCCTGCCTGGTGCAATTAGTTCCGTCCGATCCACCGTGTGTAAAGGAGAGTTTGCATTGATGAATCATTTTTACACGGTAATGGCCCTAAGTTATACTCCTTTGTGCTTTGCAAAATGGGCACAGAAATATTTAATCTAAGAATTTAAATAATTAAGATGCAGTAAATGTCAGGTACCTGTGTTCCTGGTCATCCTTCTTGGAAGCATACTAAGTCACATCTTAATAGTCTGCTTTATTGTAAGGTAAATACACCTTTAACAGAGTACAGTAAACCATTGATGTTACAAAGGTTGGGGTTTGATATATTTTCCTACATCTCCTAAACTCAGTATAAGGAGTTGTTTGTTCAGACCAGACCATGACCACACCATAACACTACGCTGCTATTTTGAATAACATGCTTAAAGGACCATTATGTAAGGTTTGGTATTTTTGCTCCTGGGTCTCATCTACAGTTGCAGAGTGTAATTCCCTTCAACACCACTGTCCTGAAATAAAGGGGGAGGGAGAGAAGTTACACAGTATAGTTTATGCAGTGCTGAGCCTGGAGTAGTAACAACAGAGGTTCTGTTCTCTTTATTACATCTCAGTTAAGCATCACCAGCTGTAATTTAAAAGTAAAAATACAACCTAGTGTTCCTTATAAATGTCGTGAGAACTAAATTATATTCCTGCCTGCAATTATTTCCTCATCTGATATCAGAGTGTTTCCTTGTCTGAGATGAGACCACCATCACTCTGTGTTGTTATCTTTCAGTATAATCTGTGTTAATATAAATGCAGCCACTCCACTGTTTCCTTGTCTGAGATCAGACCACTATCACAGCTATTCTGAATAATAATGAGTAGATGTTAGGTAGTATTATGTCCTTTAAGTCCACAACTACCGTATTTCCTTGACTGAGATAAGATCATCATCTTTGTCTTTGTTGTAATTCAATATAATGCACTTTCACACAAAATACAGAAACTATATTTCTCCCGTTTTAGATTTTTTTTTCTCTCAGCCTCAGATCAGACCACCACCACACTGATACTAAGCACATTGTAAAGTCTTCTTTATAATGTGCCGCTGTTCCGGTGATGTGTGACTCAGTGGACTGTCTCATACACACTCTGCTCTGACTCAGCTCTGGCTCTGATTTCAGCGTGGTTAGCTGCCTCGGGCTAAAGTCGGAAAGCGCCGCTCCAGCGTGCTCCTGTAATGCACAAAGGTAATCTGGGCCCGACAGGCTGCTCTACTGTGGAAAACTTCACTGCCTCCTGAATAATGGATTCACTGCCTCTTCCAGTCAGCCTCCAACAGAGCTGTGCTCAAAATAACAGTGGCTAACGCTAATGCTAACACTAGCTCTTTAACCCTCTTCTCCAACCTCTCTGGCAGCTCGAGTACAACAAGCTCTTTTACAAGCGTGAAATCAGTCCCTTCTATCAGAGCACTGAGGAAAAGAGAAAGGCTCTAGGTGTTCTTTACATCCTTTTGTACAGAGAGAATCAAAGCTAGGCTAAGCTAGCCCTTTCAAACGGCATCAGGGCAAAAAGTGAAGGGATGGTAATGGTTTCTGGCAGCTTCTGGCCACTAAATGATGGATGGAACCAAGGAGAGAATAAGAGACAGAGTGAGAGAGAGAGAGAGAGAGAGAGAGAGAGAGAAGAGAGAGAGAGAGAGAGAGAGAGAGAGAGAGAGAGAGAGAGAGAGAGGAGAGCATATAAAAGCAGGCAAAGATTATTCAGGCTACACTGCCCTATTCCAGGAATTCCTCCATGTGTGAGCTGACACACATGTGCATACACACTCCAAAGCAAGCAAGATGACTTGGAGCAGAAATATGGGCCTAAGTGTCCTTTCATTAGGACATCAAAGACGTTTTTCTCCCTGGACGTGCATGGGATTAATTCAGAGCAAATCAAGATGGAGCAGAACTGTCGACATGTCCAGATTAAACCAGATAATGTTTCCGTGCTCCACGACTCCGAACAAAACTGCCCTCCAATGACTCCCCATTACCCCTGCACACACTGCGAATAAAACAAGTAGTAGCTCCATCAATTTAGCTCTTTCTCAGAGCATGTCATCATTTCTGCTTCCCTTCTGTTAGAACTTTCCAGTCCTGCAGTCCAAGAAGCCCATTCGTTTTCCCCTCCATCGGAACTGCCAATTACCACTTCTGATTGCATCTAGGCCAATGCTAATGTTAAGAACGGTGTGAAATGTAATCAGTAATCTCTTCTGGTGTCCTTGAAAGAGCCATCCAATCCTCACGTGATGTTCAAGTGGATGGTTAGCTGAAGAGCAAAGACACTGTCTGTCTCTGGAGAGATATAAACATCTAAAACACTGTGCAAAAATCAGAAACCACTCTTCAGACATTTCATTCCCAGTCAATTTTTTTTAAGATGATTACATACATAAGGAAATACATTTGCACAAGAAGAAGGTCAAAGTAAAGATTAGTTTCCAAACAGGAATTCAAAATATTATAGAAGGATATTTAGAAATGGGACCACTTACAGGCACACCGAGACCGGGTAAACCACCAAACTATCACCATTAAAATACAAAGCTTTCGTAGATCACAGTCCACTCTCACTTTAGAGCTGAAAACAATCCTGAAAGTGTTTCTGTCCATCCTTTAACTGTAAGAGGATAACACAGCACTAATGCTCTTAAAGAATGTGAAGCTGTCAAGAATCCATTAGGTCAAAGACAATTGCTGATGTTCTCAGAACAACTTCACTGTTCAGGCCTCACTATCACAAAACGTGTTTGGGCTTACTTAAAAATGCAGCCAACTTCTAATGCAACCAACTTTTATTGCAACCAACTTTTAAGAATGGGCTTTGTAATTAGAAAAAATAGCCTTGTAATATTAAAAAAATACAAAACGTTATAACTTTATAAAAGATGAAATCTTGATTGTTAAGGTAACAAGGTCACGGAAAGTTCATATCATTTTCAAACAGTGTACAAAATGGACATACAAGGTCTCAGCATGACATCAGAAGTATGAAACATGGCATTATCACAGTGGGCACTGCCGCATCACCACTGTAGGGCTCATTCTTATGCCCGATGAGTGTGTTAATATTTGATTGCAAACACAGAGACTGTATGTGGCAGCAGAAGAAATGGAGCCATCCATTAAATCCAACCGCAAAGTGAGAGGAAGTCCTTTAAATTTCCTCACAGCACCTTGTTGTGGCAGCTGCTTGGCAGTGTGTGTTCATCCTGAAACAGGCTTTTTCTAAAGTAGCTTTCAGGGAAAGCTCCAAGCACGACGCTTTCTGTTTAAGTGAGAATTCCATCAGGCTCATAATGGCCTTCCTAATGGGGGCTTTATGTGCTCCTCTGCTTAAATGTGCCTGTCATCCATTTCTCAGCAACATACCCACAATCACCCGCGGACCTCCTCTCCCTCAGAAGCTCAAAAATACATTTGCAGACTCAGATGTAATCACTTAAATCTATCTCCCAGAAATCTGCATAGAAAGATTGGTCATGCATTGGATTTCTGTCCCGGTACGATTGTTGTTTTCACTGATTTCTCTCAAATGCCCTTTACATCAGGCATTCATTTATCAGTGAACAATCAAAAGATACATTATTCTCACTGTTCCAGACTCTGGTGCATAAATATATTTCTATATAACAATGTATGCATAAATACACGTGTACATTGTTATATGTGAAAACACTTTGTATCAGTTTACTTGGGAGCATCTCCCAAAATTCTGCCTTATTTCTATTCATTTTCTGATTTCAATATATTGATTAAAAAATAAAACACACCGTATTGTTTGCACAGGATGAATCATCTATTTTAATTTTATCTCAGTAATTTAAATTAGGCAAATTCAAAATAACGGTGTTTAAAAGAGTCAAAAACGTCTATAGGATATCTACAAAAACATTCCATATGCCCAGAGGAGCTTAAAATTTTGCACACGACTGTACACATGTAAATATATTTCAAACGGTGACATTACAACATTAAAAAAACAGCTGCAACAAGCCTGAAACAACTGCAGAAGCAATGATGAATTAGGAAAGACCTGGAGGATGCAGAAAGAAATGCATACTTTCACAAAAGAATGCAAATTTTCCACACCTTTAACATAAGCCAGCAGTGGGTTTATACAGGTGTATAATTCATACCGCGGCAGTCATCAAGATGAAAAAAAGAAACAACTCACCTCCTGGCCGGAGCCATTAATCACACAACGTAGTGGCAAATGGAGGACAGAGCGTGAGTGGAAACAATAGAGAGTGTGTAGCGTGGTGAAAACCTCTGTCATGTGTAAATATGAGCGGATTTGCGAGAGTCTGACCCGACGCGACTCTGCTGTTCGTTCTGGTTTGATGTATCTGTTCTGCTTACTTTGGCCTGCTCTCAGTACACAGCGATTACTCTCTGTCTCGGCCGCTAGTGCTCCGCTAAGCACTTCAATCCATCATCGCCACACCTGCCCTGCTCAGGACTGGCTGTTAAACCAGGCTTCAGCATGTCTTCGCACCCGCCGGTCACTGGCACATACACTTCTACTCTGCAATTCAATCAGAGCTTAACAATATTCAGATATGTCCTAGGTTTAAACGACACATCTACCAGTACGCATTGGGTATTCTGATATTCAGATTCTCAGACAGGGCTTAGCTACACTGAACCATATTTTATAGGTTTAAATGATACATATTCTGATATTCAGATTTAATGGATTATCCAATATTCAGATTCTCAAACAAGGCTGGATGACACTGAGCCATAGTCCAGGTTTAAACAATAAATCTTCTGATATTCACACTAACTGGTATTTCCCATATTCAGATTCTCAGACAGAGCTGAACGATGCAGGAAACAGTGTTGGTCACCTTTGCTTTAACAGAGCAACAGAGCATCCATACTGTTTTGACTGTTTTGCTTGAAGTTTTCCAAAATGATCTTTCAAACTCCAAAGTTCAGTCTAAGAAATCAATTGCTTTTTCCACTTTTCAGGAAGCAAGTGATTCCAGACCAATTCAGTGATCACAGAACTTGCATATGAGAGTGTAGCCATGCTGTGAGCACTCATAGGTCAAACTTTAGGAATTGTTCCATATTTAAATTCTAAGAGAGTGCTGAAGTATACAGAGGAAAAGCATACATTAAGGCAGAAGGGCAGACTTGACAATTAACTATAAATATAATTCACTCTGGGACTAGCTATGCACTTAAATGAAGAATTAAGTTAATTACATTTACACAGGATAGCAGAATGTCTGGTCTAGGCAAGCTATGGTCTCCTATAACAAACTATTATCTCTCTCTCTGTCTTTCTCTCTGTCTCTCTCTCTCCCTCTTTTTGTTTTGTCCGGAAACACAGAAACAAAAATGTGTGACGGTGACATGGATTCATTATTGAGAAGGTGTGGTATTTTAGACATACATGGCTATGACCTGAATGTGTCAGACTGCAAACATTGTGAATATTTCATGGAAAGGTTTCTTCATGAACCTATTGCTCTCATCCTCTCTGCTGAGTGTTTTGGCTGAGCTTTAATGTGAGCCATCGCCTTCAGCTTAGCCCTGAGCTAATGCAAACAGTGTGCCGGCACTCGCTACCTAATTAAAATCCATTGGACTTGTAGCCATTGATTTATAGCGCCCTGCTGATGGGTTTATATGGCACTGTGATGTCAGAGAGGGATTTATTCCTGTTTGCAAGACACTTATTAGACATTAAGTGGATTAGGTGCAGGATACTTACAATATTTACAAACAAAATCTCATTAAACTTTGACCTCCTGTTTAAAAACACAGAAAAAAAACAGTATAATAAAATACTCACAATCAAGCCCAGTGTCAAGTTTAACAAACTGAAATATCACTGGTTAAAAAAGCACTTTTACTTGGTTGCCTTTCATTTAAAGTCAATCTATTCCAGTTGGATTTTCATTGGTCTGTGCACATTTTCACTGGACTGTACAGACTCCTTTTTATTGTCTGTCTCCCTTAATGGCTCTCAGAGCCTTTATTTGTTTTTAAATTAAGTTTAATTGAAATAATAGCACCATTGAGACAGTTAATGAAATGTCCAACATAATTATCAGGTAGAACCTCTGACATGTGCCATGTGGAGAAAAAAAAACTGTAGATTTGGTTTTGTAAGAGCAGAAATGTGGGTCATTTAGAAGAATGTGTGGAATTTATCATTACTGGGAAATCTTCTGGTGATATATTCTCTTTTTAACTTGTTTTACCCTGTTCTCTGTAACAACAACAAATACAACAATAACAACAACAACAACAATAATAATACTAATAATAATAATAATAAGAAGAAGAGTAACACCATTGTATGTACTATAAAACTCTGATGACATCAGGTATACTACTTTAAATTTACCAAATGAACAATAGGAAAATTCATTCATTGTCTGTTACCGCTTATTCAGTTCAAGGTCAGGGTGGGTCCGGAGCCTACCTGCAAACACTCTGCGCAAGAATGGACAACTATGGACACTTTTTGAGGGGAAACTCAAAGGAAACCTACGCGGACACAAGGAGAACACACCAAACTCTCAAACTTTATATATAACTTTAATTTTCTACATTCTTGCATAATTCAGTGCTTAAACTGTAAGTAATATCCTTATCCTAATATCCTTTCTAAATCTTAACTTATTAATACTGATATTCTTTACAGTAACAGGAAGCATGTGTTTGGTGCACACTGATAAGCAGCAAGATTAAAGTGAGTGACAGGTGAAGTGAAGTGCATTGATTATGGCATTACAATGGCAAATGTCTGGAGATATCTGGCAGCAAGCAAACAGTCAGTTCTTGAAGTTGATAAAAATGAGGAAAAATGAGCAAGTGTAAGAATATGAGCAACTTTGACAAGGGTCAAACCGCAATGGTCATAATGTTTAAATTCAAGCATCTCCAGAACAGCAGGTCTAATGTTCCTGGTATGCAGTGGCTAAGATAACCAGAGTATCGGCGACAAGGATGTGGACATACACATTCCACTGATGATCAACGTGAGCGATGCTAGTTGATTCCACAGAAGTTTTACAGTATTACATGGGTATCGTTGCTGCATGGCCATAGTTTGCTGTGTGCCAATGCTGACCCCTTGACACTAGTTTACCAGTTGTTCTGCCTTGGAACACTTTTATATGTGCTAACCACTGCAAACGAGGAACACTCCACAAGGCCTACATTTTTTGAAGATGCTCTGACCAAAACATTATTAGCATCATAATTGGGTTACTATAAAAATCACTCAGATCCATACACCAGCGTATTTGTTTCCTGCTTCTGCATGGTCTCAGGCAAGTATGTGATATTAGGCATGCAGTTATCACTGTGTAAACTGGTGTGTACCAAATTACATTTCTTGTTATTTTCATTAGCTGCGTAGCTTCCAGTGCTTCAAATCAAGAAGTGAACTTCAGAGACTAAACATGTCTTGGCTGACAGACTACATTCTGAGAAAAGGGGGAAACGGTGTACAATTTTGATTTCTGATGCCAAGAAAAAAAAAACTGCAATGATGAGCCAGCTGCAGCAAAAGCATGAAAAAACTAGACAAGAAAAAAATAATGAAAAAAAATAATAATAATAAAATAACAACATCAGCTACAGAGAGTGTGTGCTATTCTCTGTGAGACACTTCTACCTTCTAACACATCATATATTCCAGCCCATGTAGAAAGCTAATAGTACAACACACACACACACACACCACTGCTCTACTGTGTCTGGCATGCTGCTGTATCTGGGGCATTGTTTCCATTTGAATATGATAAATGCCTTACTAATGACTCTCCCATTGTAATGATGCTGAGATGAAGAGGGAATACAATAGACTAAGGCGGACATATGTTTCACATGCCGAGGCCTTCTCCCGAGACCACCTTCACAACATTAATCACGCCCCCGTAGACGCTAACACTACTCTCCCAACACGAAATCAAGCAAAACATTGAATCACGGGTTTTAATGTGTCACAACACCCAGCGATACACACTCACAGCAGCTGCGTTGGGTGGCAAGGGAAGTGTGTGTGTGTGTGTGAGTGAGAGAGAGTGAGTGTGGCGAGATGCATGCAACTGGAGTGGCGACTAATGGCTCGTCAGGGGGATTAGCATTCAGTAGGGGATGCACTCTGCCATTTCACCAGCAGCGAACCGCAACAAGTGTGAGGACAACAAGATCTGGACATCGGAAGGTTTAATTTCACATAACCATGAAGCTGGATTTACATGGTGATGATTTCATGCCATTAGTAGCATGCAACATCATTTCTGTGCAGCTTCCTAGATTTACAGAGCAACTAATACATGCAATGCTGTGCAGTTCTGAAGTTATGTGCAGGGATTTATTTACATATTTGGAGCATTTTTATAGTCATATCTTTTTTGCATTTATATTCTTCACCTGTCTACTATTCTTTAATAATTCTCCATTCTCCAGCCTTTAAATAAACATATACAGCAAATGGCATGACATTCTGCAGTGCAGTGCAACTGTTTCATTTAAAAATCTATAAAGTTGTTGAGGGATCCAAGTGGTTTGTAACAGTCAAGTAATCTCATTCCCTGATTTTGACTTCTGTATTTATCATGCAAAAGGATTATTTCATATCCAATTAGATATATGTCTCCTGAAGAATAACTCCTGAAGAAAACCTTAATGGCTATTTTGCTGGGAAATGAAAGGGGGGTGGTCTCTGGCACGGAACCTTAGTGGAGAGAATCTGAGAGTGCTTTCCTTTTCTGTAATCGGAACGCAGGGTAGGCTTCCCGTCAAAAGCCCGCGCACACACCCCACACTCAGTCAGCTCATTTAAAGCCTCCACAGCCAGGCAGTGTGTGTGTGTGTGTGTGTGTGTGTGTGGGAGAGAGAGAGAGAGAGAGAGAGAGAGAGAGAGAGAGAGAGAGAGAGAGAGAGAGAGAGAGAGAGAGAGAGAGAGAGACTCTCTCTCTCAGCCTGACTTTGGTAACAACCATAACTTTGGCTTTACACAGATTTGGTGCCCACGTTTGGTGACATGCACACACACACACACACACACACACACACACAGAGAGAGAGAGAGAGAGAGAGAGAGAGAGAGAGAGAGAGATTCTCTTCTACCCATGGTACTAGAAGTATAAAAGTATAAAGCACTAAAGTACTCTAAACCCAGGATTTTTTTTTTTTTTCCATTCAGGTTTAGGTTAGTTGTCTTGGGTTGTTGGGCTGCTGTTTAAAATCATGTTTTGCAATAGGCCCTACATTTCTGCTGTAAGTGTTTTTACCTGGGAATATATATCAGTGTTAGAGGTGCTGTACATTAAAAACCCAAATCAATGGTCATTTTGGCAATGACCCTGAACAGTTATTCACAAGCCCATGCTTCTGTCCTTTGAATGAGGAGAGATGTGTAAACACTGAAATGAAAGCCAGAGTAGAGATCAGTTCATTTCAATTGAATTTAATTTAAAAAGAGCTTTTACACTGGTCACAATACACCTTTATAGAATTCTGAGTTGTAGTCTCAAGTGAGCAATCCATGGCATCAAGGCCAAGAAAATGTCCCTCAAAACATAAAGGAGCCCTGTGACATCCTGGTGCCCAGTCTATATGGGCAATGATTCTGAGTGAGCTCCGAACCCACTGTGACCCTAATTATAATTATATTTTATAATAGTTATTATAATGATATAATTACGTGACAATTATAGATGTAATTATATATAAGAAATTCATTTTTAGGTTTTGAAAGATTGCATTGCCCCCCCACAAGCCCAACCCACCCCCACCCCCCGTCATGTGCTTCACAGTGATTCATTCCACAGTTATCATTAAAGTTGCCAGGTCTGCATATTGTAAGTGGTATTGAGCTTGTAGTCTGTAAAAGGGATCTCAAATATTGGTAGTCAGTCCATGTACCTTTCATTATTTGGTTTTCTGTTTCTAATCCTGCAATAGAAAAAAAGAAGAATGACCCATTTCCCAATTCAAACTGATATAACAAAATGTTCACTGACCTTTCTGTGACTGTGCTCAAGCTGCATTCATTTTGCTTTCTCTGTTCACAGAGCTGCTGTCTGTTTTAAACTGGACCCAGGACAGTGTGAGAGCCACAGTTAAACAGATGGAGTCAGGGAAGAGTCATGGTTAATCCACTGTTTACCATGAGTTCAGATTATAGTGATATACACTTAGAAATGATTCGGAGCTTTGTTTGTTTTAAATCTAAAGTTCCTGCACAAATCATTTACATACAAATATTTAGTCAACTCCAAGAACTTTATCCCCCTGAATCATTGAGCAAGAGTTGATCCCAACACTTAGACTTTCAAAAAAATCGGTTCTTGGAAGTCAACTCTTAATCAGTTAATATGTTTACACTTTATTCCACTGACTCTCACTGTACAGAGAGACAGTGGACAATAGGTCTGATCTGAAACCAAATAATTTTGATATTGGGTGGCACGGTGGTGCAGCAGGTAGTGTCGCAGTCACACAGCTCCAGGGGCCTGGAGGTTGTGGGTTCGATTCCCACTCCGGGTGACTGTGAGGAGTTGGTGTGTTCTCCCTGTGTCTGCGTGTGTTTTCTCTGGGTGCTCCAGTTTCCTCCCACAGTGCAAAAACACACATTGGTAGGTGGATTGGCGACTCAAAAAGTGTGAATGTGTGTGTGTCTGTGTTGCCCTGTGAAGGACTGGCGCCCCCTCCAGGGTGTATTCCCATCTTGTGCCCAATGATTCCAGGTAGGCCCTGGACCCACCGCGACCCTGAATTGGATAAGCGCTTACAGATAATGAATGAATGAATTTTGATATTTCACAGCAATATCTGCCCCATGTTTGTGGATTGTGAGAGTTTAAGATTAAAATAGAAGTCGACTTTATTTTAGAACATAATCTTATCACAATTCTAAAGGAAAACACTCTGTAATGTTTTTCTCAGTTTTTATGTTGTAGTATTAAGGAGAAAAAGGTTAAAAAATTGGAAAACTGTTTTGTATTGATTTTTCTACTGAAAACCATATCATGAAAATTAGACTGATTGCTGGCGTCTATCTCAGGAATTCAGGAATTGCTCTTGAGAAATGTTATTGTTAACTGTCTCCCCAAAATATTGAAATGAAATTCACACCCCTAGATGGCTCCTTGGAATGTGAGCAGGAACCCCCCCAATACATTAAGATTTTTCAGAATGTGAGTGGGTCGTGTAGCTGTTGCTTGATGGTCAAAGCACACTAGACATCAGACAGGCAGGTACACCACAATCTGGGCATAGTTTGTAGTGTTTGGCTACAATAAAATAATAAATCCATCCTTTAATATGTCTTTGGTTTAACCATTCACCTAGGGCTATGGTGAAGTGAGCTGAGAAGAGATTTAACTCACTCTCGTACAAGGGAACTGAAAAAGTCCTGACCCAAAACATAAGCCAGATTTATTATTCAGAGTGAGGGAAGAGATGCCCTCTACTGCCAGCAACACACACACACACACACACACACACACACACTATACTAGTTTCCACTTCCAGCATTCATTGCAGGCACATTTGTCCTTGTATCTTGTCTCAAGATGCTTATGGATATATTTTTGGCTGTTCTGCCTCCAAGAGGCTTCAGCTTTAACCTAATCTTAACCTAATCTTGTTTTTAGAGTGTCATTGCTTCTAAATCCTCTGAGTTACAGAGATGCAGTTCATTTCCCGTGAAACTTGACACCCTGGGCTAACTAGCAAGCTCCACTTCTTTTTGAAATCTGTAGGAAAAAATGGAGAGTGGTTATTTAAAGTCCCATTCTACTTCCCATCCACTTTGATGTTGAGCAAGGGTGTAATCTTGTTTTACATACAAAACCACATTTTGGACATGCTCCCTGCTTTAAGAGGACAATAGTACTGAGGCACCAGTTGCACCATTTTCTTAACCAAAAGTGTCGTTTTTGTAATAGAACATCTTTTGTCCTTGCAAATCTTGGCAAATTCACACCCTCTCAGCTCCATGCATTGGCACAATCCTGCTCATCACTCACACTGTGAAGTTCAGTGAGAAATTCAACGTCTTTTCACAAACAGAACTGAATTATGAATTGACTGATTATGCGAGAATGATATAGCTTGTCGTAGCGCATTAGCATCTGAACATGCACACCCCTGTGTCCAGCAGCATGGGGCATGCTGCGTTTGGCTTGTGTCGCAGTTTCTGTAAGATTCTGAATGCTGCTTTTCTATTCCCTCCCTCAGCAGCTGCTAGTGTGTGTGTAATCTGGATTATGGCAAGTGTTTGACGGTGACGCCACAGTAAGAGCTCCCCGCAGAGCGCCATCTTAGTCTCGCCCCAGGAGACCGCTTACATCCTCCACGTTCCCCACGCTTTCCCAAAACGGCCCCAAAACAACAGGCGGATGGAGAAAAAAGTCCGAAGCCTACTGCTCCCATCTAAAGAGTGAAAAAATTCCATCCCATTAGGAGGAAGCAACTACAAAAAAAGACTGTCACATCCACCAAAAAAGAGAAGATTAGAAGGATATCGGAATTGCTCAGCAAGCAGAGCTTTATTATAGTAATGCTACTATTAATAATATCCTAATTCTATTTACATATCACATAGCACCCTTGGTTTAATTAATTAATAAAGTACAGTAATATGCAAAAGTTCTTTCTTTGTGAAAACAGCAGATAAGTGCAAAAACTAATCTTTCAGTGGAGAACTTTTAATTGATATGGAATGATTTAATTACATGTTGGAACATTTTGGTATCCAGCCAAAACAGTATTGACATACTGCAGTTGGATGGATTAAAAACTCCACTTCAACTCATCCCAAATGCGTTGTATATTGCACACAATTCCACAGCTCAGTTCTGGGTGGTGTTATGCCCCTCTCTGTGGGCTTGGCATTGGGCATAGCGACCTTAGACTTATATATCACTATTCCAGGTTGTCCCGTTTTATACAGTGATTTTCAGTGGAGATTACACAAGCTGTGTCCAATTAAACACCTGTCAGAAACAGCAGTACATTAAACAGCCGAGCACTAACTTTGGGACATCACAATTGGAGCAGATGACCTCAGAAGCAACAAATCAGTGACAGCTCCAATCACCATAGCAACGGCGGTGTATGGGGAACAGGAAGCTAAGGTCGCTGTGACACACTGCATTATTCACTAGCTCTGCTAGCCTGGTGGACACAGCCCAGCTATATCTCTACTTCTCAACAGCGCCAAAATGCTTCCCATTCAAATATTGATGAGAATGCTGTTTCAATTTAGTGCTCATTTTTAAAAAATTTATTGTCCTATTGTTCTCACAAGAAAACCAATTCAATCTGGTGAGGGTACTAGAGGCAAGTCCCGAGCCACGGTGAGGAACTCTTTCATCCAAATTGAATGTTAGATTCTGTAATATACAGGTCACCGCCAGAAGATGAAAAAAAGGAAAAAAACCCAACAAATATCCATCCTCTCGCCTTTGAAACTTTACAAAGACGGAGAGTAGTCCATAGCAGTGTTTTCATCCAATAAATAAATAAAGAAATGTCTCAGTTTCTGTTCTATGAGCAAAAAAATTCAATTCACCCCAAGAATCTCCATCTATACTTTCCCCACATAACCACATGGCTTTCAATGGAGCCCAAGGAGAGTCTGCTTCCTTAAAGCATGGGTTTATTGCATATTAGGCGAAACAGGCTGGTCTGTACTGTTCTCTGGACATACCCCTCCTCTAATGGCTGCTCTGTGCGGGCCCCAGGTCAATCTGCTCTGTATGCGGACACTTGCGGCTTCAACATGCTGCCTTTTTTTCCAAGCTTCTGACATTTTCTTGATCGATCTGTGTTCAATAGCCTGATCGTGGCTAATCATTACAATAGCCTCCAAAAAACAAGCACTTTCCTGCAGTCAGCATCCTTCAGAAAACTCTCTGGGGAACTTGTGTTTTAGTTTTTTATCTCTGTCTGAATTCTAAGTGTTAAAAGCCTCAGGATTAACACTTGAAATATGCACAGTCTCGAAACAGCTTAAAGCATCGACAGCCAGAGAACAGAGCTCCTAACTTGTTCAATAAAATCACCAAGATGGATCAGTTTAAAACGTGAAACTGCACTGTACACCCTGAAGTTTGTTTACATAATTAGTGAATTCAGCTGTTTAAGGTGATCTGTTGTGGGAACAGATGATTAAGCCCTCAGTTTGTACAATATGCATAGGACAGCATGGAGCAACTGCACATGAGCCTAAGGTCGCCAAGCTCAAAAGTGTTGAATAAAGTGTTATAAAGCCCACCCCTCCAAATCAAACCAATATTGTCACATCACATAACACAAATGCAAAGTGAGGAAAAAACATAGATGTATAGCCCCTCATAGTTGTAAATACAAGAAGTACAAAATAAAATATAAAAATATAAACATGTACACAGTTTATACACACAATATTTTAGTGTTAAAATATACAACGTGATATAGACCTGGACACAATTGGACTCTAGAGAATGGAAATTTTTGTGTTATACAAAATAATCAGTAGCTAACGTTACTAATACCCTGCACGCCAACCGATCCTCACAGAAATGTTCCAACAATATTGAAAAGATCAGGAGAGTAAATTCTGTTGCTACAGTAAAAGGAAAATTTACAGCCAGAAATGATGGATGAGCAATCTTTTTTTTTTTTTTTACTATATAGCATATGCATTGAAGGTACTGATTTTCTTGATGGCACTGTTGAAGAAGAGTTTCCTTTTGTTTTTCAGTCCAGTCATCTGCATAAAAACAATAAACAAGCTTGGTAATTATGGCCACAGCCACAAAACAGCTTGTTGAAGAAAATTAGAGCTTCCTTTCACAAAAATGACAACCTTGCTTATCATTTCTTACTCTTGACAGCCTTTCAAACAGCAGCATATACATATTAAAAAGGTGCTGCATTAAAGTGAAAATGGTTTTTTTGAGTGATGCTATAGAAAATAAGCACATGGCTCCATTAAAAAAAAAATAAATAAAAAAGACATTCTTTGAAGTTTGTCTTGTGCCCATATAATATAAGTTTTACCCTCACTTTTTTGAGGGTAAAGTGTTTGATTAGCCTCTTTCTGCAGGCTGCCATTTCTGCCATTAACATGGTGTCACTGATGTTGCGCATGTATCTCATGAATGAAAAATAAATGCAGTGTAACAAAGCCAAGCATTACATTTAGATTTTTTGGTGAAAGGCTATGTCATTTTCAAAATCAAAACCCATGAATAGGAACATAATAAGCATTTTGACTGCATTTAATGTTACTCTGATTAAACAAAAGCAGAGACATCCTTACG
This sequence comes from Hoplias malabaricus, assembly GCF_029633855.1. Lineage (NCBI taxonomy): Eukaryota > Metazoa > Chordata > Actinopteri > Characiformes > Erythrinidae > Hoplias > Hoplias malabaricus. Next base: position 24,691,491 of record NC_089816.1, on the reverse strand, counting down.
GGTCCATGCTAAATAAGCTCCTGCATTCGCTCAGGCAAAAAAAATAAATAAATAAAACAGGTTGCTTCTAACAATAAAGTCTGTGCACCTTTTAGACAGTGATAGGAGATATGATTGCACACTGAAAGCTGTAATTCTCTGATTCATTATTATATTCTCCTGCTCATTTGTAGTAGTAGTTTAGTAGTAGTTTGAAAATGGCAAATGAAACAAATTTAAATGTCACTACATTCATTATGGGTTTAATTTTTTCTGTTCTTGGGGATAATATTCTATCCCAAAGTGTGAGTTTTGATGTTAATTATCGTGAACATAGCATATAGATATTTGGTTTTATATATTATATTGGAAATGCAAAATTACATTACACAAAATCACTTTAAAGGTTATTTGTACACCAAATAATATGACCCACATGAATCATGAACAATACAGGACAAAATCTTTTTAATTTTAATGGGTTTCTTTGAAAGGTGGCTCTTTTCTTTAACACTAGGCCGAAGAAACCAAAAATTATAAAAGCATTAGTAAGACCATCAGTCATTTTAGCACAGCAGCTCATATCAGAAATAACACATTGCCAGTGTAGAGAACTGTGCAGCATTTACCAGTGTTTGAAAAATGTAGGATGAGGCGATATGTGCTGCTGGGTAATAGGGCTGGGTATTAAGGCTGTATATGAGTAGAGGACATTGGGAGCGTACAGGTATAACAAAGTGAGAAATGGTTTGTCACACTCAGCACTTAAAGGTTACATCTCTATTACGGGCTGAGCTAAAATGTCATGGGCGTCCAGTGGAAGAGTGGACAGTGATATTTAATGGTGGATCCTGGGACTCCACTCCCTCCTGGAGCTCCATTTCCTGCTGCTATATTATTCACACAGTTGTCAGGTAGCACCTGGACGAGCACTGCAACACCTCCATATCCGTACAAGCAAGACACCCAGAAAATGGACTCCCACTCTCTTTCTCCCTCACAGCAAGACCATTACTGAGAATGATGGGATTGCAATGATGGCACAAATACACAGATACGCCAGCCAAGCTACTCTACAGCCATACAGATGGCTGATTTTCAAAACATAGCTCTGTTAACAGAGTCTGAAACAAACAGCATGGTTCTACTGCTGGGACAGGCCAAGAGTCAATGCACCATAGAATACTTTAACAAGACTGTTTTCCTTAAGTCCCTCTCTGTTGATCAACCCCCCACACCCAGCCCCCCTCCAAAAAAAAACCTGATCTCTGTTCACCAGTCTTACATATTTAGATTTTGTATTTCTTCCAAATGAAAATCCCCCAGGTTTCAAAAGTGGCTTAGCTCTTACTCTACACCCACTGTGAATAGTACACAGAGATCTGTGAATGAGCAATTATTCCCTGCTTCCATTTCCAATCTCTGATTCACTGCAGCTCAACAGCTCAGGAGTTGCTGGGTCCAGATCTTTAGGTTCAAAAAATTGATAAGTTGTTACAGACAATGAATGAATGAATGAAAAAAGGTGGTCTTTATGAGTGTTTATAATGTGTATCTAATATATTTCACTCTTCATGGATGCACATGTGAATTTCAGACAACTGCCAATTGTGAAAAATTTGTCTTAAACCTGTCCTTAAACCCTAACCCTGACCATAATGCCAACCCTTGCCCATTGTGCTCACACAAGAGTTTACAGCTATTAAACTTTTCTGTAGTTCTTCTTAATGTACACAATGGTTTGCATGGATTTAACAGTGTCATATAGAATCATAATGTACAAATGTTATGATTATCTGAGCTGCTACTTTTCTCTATATATGTACAGATACTTCCCCTTTCATGCATTAATCTTGTTGCTTTCAGTGCCTTACATCCGCTTAGGTATGTATTTTATTTAGCTGTTATCAGCTATACTTCCATATGTTTAGAAGTACTTCAAACCACAAGCACTATCGGAAAAATAAATAAAAAATGTTAAATATTTAATAAAGCTTTCTCTTGTTATTCCTTTTCGACTTTTATGCTTTACTTTCTTCTCTCAAACAGCCGTCAAGCAATTATGAGGTTTATAGCTATGTGCAGATAAATTCAAAACAGTTTTCTAATACTGAAGTCCTGCTCTAACAACACATGACAGCATGGAACAAAAAGGAGCAACATCACAGCGTCAGCATCCAAACACAGAATTACAACGAGAAAATATTTACAGTATCACAGTCAGACATGATTATTGGTGTTTACGTTCCATTCTCTAGTCATCAAGTCAAGTACTGCACTCAGGCTGAATGTGCACTAGGAGCAGATGGCCCAGGTTAAAGATTGAAAGCAGCAAAAATTAGTAAAAAATAAAAACATGCATATTAATTGTGTCTCTAGAAGTAGTGCATTTACAATTTATTAATGCAGCAATGACAAACTACTGACAATATACTGACAGTTACAGATGACATACAGTAAGACATGTTATGTAAACACACATACAGTACTGTGAAATATATTTTGCTAACTTTTGTGCAAAATTGTAGTCACCTGAGACAATGAGATGAAAAAAAATGGGTTTCCTTCCTACAGTCCTAAAACACGTTGGTATATGGATTAGTTACTCAAACGTGTCCAGAGTTGTGAGTGTTTGAGTGAATGTGTGAGTGTTTGTCATCCAGAGTTGTTCCTGCTTTGCGCCTAGTGATTCTGGGTAGGCTCTAGAACCACAGCGACCCTGAACTTGATAAGCAGTTACATGTGTAGCGGTGAATGAATGAATGAATGCATTCTGTGTGTGAGTGTGTTGGTTTAACCCATTCCAAATCTGTCCTCATGGCAGCACATCTGAGGTTATATAACAATAACCAATTTTACCTAATAGTTACTTAAGTATTAAGTATTAGGTACCTAATAATTATCTAATAATACCTTACCTAATAACAAATAGTTCATTATATGTGTTGTTTTTTGTTTGTGTGTTTGTTTGTTTTTAACAAATCCTTGCAAATAAGGAGTATATCTGAAAAAAAACATTGTTCTTCAAACTCACAACTAATAACTTTTAGAAATAAAAATGTTCTGTATTTGTTTATTTATGTTTTTGTATTTATTGTACTTATACATCGTTTTAAACAAGCACCACACTTATAGAAGATAAACTGTTTTAAATAATAATTTTAGGTGCCTATGACTTTGCACACCTATTACCTTGATAATTTCTGGCTAATTACATTTGATATTATAAGTAATTATACATGCTGCTGTAAGCCATGTGCAACAGTGAACACATCACCAGTTGTACCATTATTGTTAGCTGTATTAATTTCTAAGAGATAATGGGACAAATGTGTTTATTAACCTGAAACATATGAGGTAAATTCTAAATAAGTGCAGTAACATTCTGGTCGGAAAGTAGTCATTAGTGTGTTTCTCTCCTGCTGATTCCCCTGCAGTGCTAATCAAATACACCTGACTTCCTCATTCAGGCAACAGTGAAGACTTCACCAGCTCAGTCAGGTTGCATTAAAAATGTGGAAAGAACTGTAAGGCACTGTTATCAACACCCGGTTTACACTTGCATTGTGTGTATCAGGAGATTATGTACAGAAATACAAGTGTAAATGCACTAATTTATTTTTAGTTTCTGCAAATCACACCCACTAGTTTGGTCTCCCTTAATGGTATGATGCTAACAAGCTGCCAAGCTGAGAGAGTGAAGGCTGGGAGGCACTTACTTCCTCTTTAGGTGAAGCTCCAATTCATTTTTTTAGTACTGCTGGTAATGGAATGACATTGAAACTCAACATGCTTGGAGGAGAACTGTAACTGACTAATTAGAATTGCACTGGATCGTGTGACCAGAGGGATTGGGTGATTTTGCTTCATAAGTTTTTACTGTTACTTATAATACATTACTACTTGCCGTCCTTTTATTTTTTAACATAAACTTAAGCTTAGTTGCCTTAACTTTAAGTTTAGACCAAGCTTCTAATAAGCTGGTATGGTAAAGTAGGTTCTACCAAATGCCAGAAATATAAATCTAAACGAGACACATTGATGAAAAATGCGATTTTTAGAAAGGTCTACAGTTTTAAGTTGTTATTTCTAAAAGAAAAAAGCTCATGGTGTTTTCTCACTGGCCGTGGGGTTTCTTTTTGTTGGCTCCAAAGCAATCGTGTGACCATCAGTTGCAGTCACGTGATGCTTCAGCGCCGCACGTCGCCCACGAGTGATGAGCTCTCCGGATGTTTTTACTGGAGTCGCAGTGTGGCACCTTGGCATGAAACCTACAGACCAACACAGGCGCCCATAATTACCAAACACCATCATCTGGACGCCACATGTATCGCTACAGGGTAGTGGAAACTTTACAACAACATTCTATACACACCCACACAGAGGAGTGGGCAGCCTACAGTAGCTTCACACCTGGGGGCTTAAACTTCAGCAGAGTGCCTGGTTATATTATTCAAATTAGTATGAAAAGTTTGAAGAACTCCAAAATGAGCACGTTTTCTTTGCCAGTTTGCAATAACTCATCAGCACACAAACTCTTTTGGTGCTCAAGACTGCCTTAGTTTTAAACACCTGCTGCTAAACATAGTTAGGAAAAATAATAAGTTTCAAATAATTATGTTCGATTGATATTAAAAAACACAAAATCTCAAATGTAAATATGAATATATCAGTATTGACTTTATTACAGCTTCCACTCCTTAATTACAATGTTCCTTACAACCCAAATAATCCCAAATGCATTAAGTGATGTTGAAACGTGGGCTCTTACCACTTCCCCATTCTCATAGTAATATTAATATGTTATATCTACTAAGAAATATCTCCTAAACTAATGATCAACCATACAATTATTATCTGTTTTGACTGAAAATTAAATAAACAAGGGTCTCTGCGTTTTACATGGAACTGCGACAGAGAAAGATGTTTAAATCTGAAAAGAATGCAAGTGGGGCAGTATAAATGACTCGAAGATGAAAGAAAAGTCTACGTTCTCTTGCTAGCTCCTGAAATAGCAGCTATATCAGCATATAAGCTGATGGTCTAATTTAGGGTTGTGTGAAAATATATGACTAAGTCTGGAATGACATGACCTTCCACAGTGAAGAATAATAAAAATAAAAGACACTGCTCCAACAGCTGGACAGGAAATAAGATATTTGTGCTTGATTTCTGAAGCGTGATTATTTTTGTATGATGCCTTGAAGTAAGTCAGAACCAGACACTGTGCATAATTTAGTGTTTTCACTGGACATTTTCTCTGGACATTTCCTGTAAGATTTAAAAGCAGAGCAGCTTGTCTAATGCTGGAGGCTATATCACAATCATATCTGTGCAGAAATAGCCTTGAATGTAGCCAAAATCCTTTTACATTCAGTACATTTTAAACTATAATTATTATTGAAAATGTAATTAATAGTCTTCTGAATTCATTTTATTTTAAATGATTATCAAGGCCATTGAAAATACACTAGCTTGAGAATTCTGAAAACTATACTATGACACACACACACACCTATGGATATTTTCCCACACCTACATAGTCACTCACACACACGTAAGGACAATGAACACACAGCCAAATTAACTAAGGATATGTGCTTTCAGACTGTGGGAGAAACAGGAGTATCTGGAGGAAACCCCCGCAGGCATGGGGAGAACACATCTAGCTCCTCACAGACAATGGCCTGAGGTGAGGATCGAACCCAGGTCCCCAGGATCCTGGAGCTGTGCAGCAGCAACATTACGCACCATATTTGTATATACACTGCTTTTGAAGGTACAGCTCTTCACTTTATCACAGGCTTTATCTGAATGGTTTAATCTGATTATCTGATCACAATGTAACAATTAGATTAATTGTGTGGGAACTCTGGATTCTAAACCCTTGATTATTTCTGGATTTGTAAAAATGTCAATTATTGATTTATTATTGAGCAAACTTCAAAATCCAGCTTTTCCCTTTGTCTCCTCTAAAGTTTTAGAAAGTCGTTTCTGACAGTGTCATTATTTCCCTCAGCTTTTCAAAGACACTCAAGAGAGAGGGAGTGGCCACGGCAGAACCTGTGGGTGGGCTCCTCATTACTTTAATCGAAGAGAAATGAACTGCAAGAAAAGACTAATTTACCTGCTCTGAGTGTAAAAACCATCTACTCAATCTCTATTTCATTTTGGGGGCTAATATCATATTTTTTTTCTGCCTTTAGCCCCCCGCCATGGTGCAAATGTCATAGCGTTTGCTCTCGGCACTGAAATCCTCAGGGTCTCATCGACCCTCATCAACCGTCCACTGCTTCGCCGCGGGACACAAACAGCCGAGAGGAGGCAGAGAAATTTCACCAGCTTCCCACAGAGCACCAGGAAAAGCAGTTAGCTCACCTTCTACAAGCTGATTTCACAGTCAGCTATTATTTTACCATCCAAATCATTCATATAGAAGGTTACAGGATAAACCAGGCATGAATTTATATGTAGATTATTTGACACTAAATTTAGCCTTTAATAAATAAATAAATAAATAAATAAATAAAGTGCAATATATTAAAAGTAAAAATGAAAAATACATATGTCTATGCAGGTTCCATAAATGAATTACATTATGTGATAGCTATATTATTATTGTTGTTGCTTTTCTAATTATTAGTGCAATGCATAATAGTGTTAAGAAATGTTGGAACTAAATTATTCAATTCAGCTGCATCGTTTTCTATACACTCTCAGTTGAACTGAATCATTACGATGGTCTGTGATTTATGTGCCATTTATCCATGTTTGCTTTCACTTTACTGAGTTACAACATCTAGATCCCCTCCTTAAGACTTCATATAACACAACGGCAACAGTCCTGTTGTGATGTAGCAGATGTGGAACTTCTTCATGTACAAACTGCCACTTTTTTAGCTTTCATATTTTCTTTTGTTTTTTTACCCTCTTTTTCACTGCCATCAAAAACTCCAGAGATGAATGTATCCTGTTTCTGTGCTTGCAAGTAATGCGCAACAGCAAATATCTCACACCCAGAGTCCAATGCAGAGGGAAAGAAGAACAATCTTCCATAAAGCAGTTTTAATAAAGTCCCCAAAGACGGACTTTATTCTCTCTCTCTCTCTTTTCTCTGAGAGACAGAGAGAGAAAGAGAGAAAAGCAGGTGCCCATAAGCACTGCAGCCAGTCCCTCAGAAGCAGGCTGTAGTTAACACTCCTTCTTTGACAGCTGCTTGTTAGGAGTCGTTATGAGTTTGCTGTTGCACTGTGCTAAAGCTTTGTCTTTCTGGGCAGCCACTGCACACGCAAGTCTCTAATTCTCAGGAAGAATTTAATCAAAGCCAGTTCAATGCACCATCAGCAAGTCTTCCCTTTTTAGCGGTCGAATGCCTGACCGCTGGACTTCAAAATCAAAACTAACAAAAATAAAACCTGAAGTTTGTCTTTGGAGTTCCAGGCGCAGATAAGGCTTTAACCCCTTCACGCCATGTTTACATCAGCTTCATCACACCATTCACTTCAAAATCTTTTTCAGCTATTCGAGTATATACTAGTGTTCATAGAAATTATACATGGTCTTATATCTCCTAATGAAGCCTTTTTTGGATTGTTTATGGACTTATATCCCAATAAGGATTAATCTATGAGCATTTATTTATGTGTGTTCCAGTTTACAGGAATGTTTATGTCATGAAAAGATGCATAAATACCCAGGCGATGTTATGTATCACTTGAAAATACATTGTTGTTGTTCTCCATAAGCTCTTCTTACACTGTGGTTCTAGAATTGCAGTCCAAGTAAGAACAAGCCCTGAAAATATGAATGTGATTCAAGCAAACATTCAGAATGCTGGCTCTGTATGATTTTATTCCTTGTGTGTAAGAGTGGTGCCAGCGAGGGCCTGATGCCATTAAAGCTTTGGAGAAGCACCAGTGGGTGGCAAGAATGATTTTTGTTTATTATCCTGTTATATCCTGCTGTGATCAAAGACAATTTACATATTCACAATTTCCAAACTGACATTTGTGCAGGGCCCAGGCTCGTAGCACTTAATCAGATTTCAGCCAGCTTTAGAGTTGCCAATTGGTGGCCAATTCACCCACGGTATCTCCACGTGCCAGCTTGCCAATAGCTTTAACCGAGTGTAAGGAATCTATTGGTTTTGAGCTGAAAGTGTCAGTGCTCCTCTCTTTTGCGCCGCATGACCTCCATTATTAATTCTGCTTGGGGCGACACTAAAAGGATATGGACAGAGAGACAAGTCGAATGAGGTCTGACCTCGAAAACCCTGAAGAAAGTTGGACGCTCTGATCCATCAGAGTGACCTACAAAGTGGTTGGCATGAAGCATGGCCTTTAACCTTTCCACCTGATCGTGGGAGGTGGGATCAATACACACAATGTTACAGACCCAAAGGACCCAACCCATATAGAATAGAAGACATAGATTAGGCTTCAATCTTGTCGAGTGTTGGATCACTAAATCCTAACAACCACCTGTGTGCATTCACTGGTATTTGATCAGGTTAATCATTTCTAGCATGGGTATATCCACTGGAGTGAATCAATCCCAGCTTGGGTTGTGTTCATCTGTTAACAGAGAAGGTTCTTGCTGTAGATTTTTTTTTAGCATTTTTGATTATGATTTTCATATGCTATGTATATGTGACAAATAGAGTAATGAGTAGTAAGCATTGAGTAACTTCAAATGAGTATTTAAAAGCAAGAAAAACTGAGCAACTATATAAACATGCATGCTCTGCTATAAATAATAAACAGACATAAACAAGTAGGAAAGCAGTGCAAACAAACAAAACCACACATGTCCAAGATTGATGGGTGTTGGCAGCTACTTTGAATGTGTTCCACATGGAACTGGTGAGACAAGACTCTTTCCCAGGTGGATTCTGGCCTGCAGAAAAGAGAAGAAGCTTCTTTCCTTCAAAACGAGGCCAGCATTCGCCCTCCACACAGAATTAAAAAAAAAAATTAAATCATTCTACAGAAAACTCACGCCAGCCCTGGTTTATTTTTCTAGAGAGCTAATCCGTGACAAGAGATTTCAGAATCCATATTTATCCTCAATAACGCTGATGTCGGCAGCTGAAAAGTGGAGCAGACTATTGACCACTGGGCATGTTACAGCTACATAGAGAGGGCCACGGTGTCTGTGGCTACAAGATTAGCAATTAGCACAGAGACGAGAGGGGAGAATTTCGACAGACACTCTTTTAAATTTTGTAATTAAAAGGAAACAATAAATGAGCCCTTTGCCCAGTCTCAGGTGCTAATCGGTTGCATTCTGCCCATATGTACTGTCAAAACTGGAGCATAAGCCTAAATGAGCAGTTTATTGGCCTTGTGAATGGAAAATGGGGATTATACATTTGGAGAAGAATCATACAAAACTGAAGGGAATTGAAGGAAATTTGTGAAATTATGGCTGATTACATATTTCGGTCAATTTAATACAATTTCAGCAATCAATTTTGCTTTCAGTCTCTGTGGTGTTAATGGATAATATGTTTTTGCTTTGCCCTCTGGGAATGTTTTGCACTAGATTTCTGCAACATTGTTGTGAAGATCTGATTGCATTAAGCCAGGAGTAAAATCTGGATCCAAAACACATTCCACAAGGTACTGAATCCTGCTCCATTTCTCCATAAAAGACAGCTCCACTGCTCCCCAGAGCAATGCTCAGGGGGTTTATACTTCTCTAGGAGATTCTTGGCACTGAGTTCATGGATAATGTGTGGTTGTTTCAGTCAGTATGTTTCTACAGAGACACAAGCTGTAGTTGTACAAAACCGAAAGCCTCTGTGTCAGCAGTAGGTGTCTCTTTAAGTATTTAGATTTACTAGTATATACTTTTAGAGATTGTACAAGTTAGGGATTTCTAGTAAATTGACAAGAGAGTGTATTTGTGTAGCTATTAAAGCCATCATCTGGCAGGAGTGTGTATAAACGTATACTGTTTTTGTTTGCATATCTGTAAGTGAGAGATTGCAATCACAATAGTTAAGCTGGAGATTTGTATGGATTATGTACAGTAGATAATGACAGAGATAAAAGCCTTGTTATTATATCCCATTAAAATGACTCTGTTTGCCAGCTCACAGTATGAAACACACACAGAATGGCTCTATGAAGATGTGATTCATCTGAAAGCATTATAGTCTCCATAAAACACCTTCATTTAAAAGGCCTGAGACGCATTTAATAAACGACTCTAGATCACAGCCAAACAGCCTGCTGTAGCATTAGTGAATATTTCATGCGAGATGCAGAATAAAAGTCATACAGCAGCAGCCATATGCACATTAAAGTTCCAAACTAACTGAATATTAAAGACCTCAGCTTGCCTTCTAGTGTCATCATCTATTATACCTCCACACTATAAAGCTCGTTTGCATGAAAATGAACTGATTTCCTTCTAGCTGTCTAGTTTTATTATTAAATGCCTTTTTTGATTACTGTTAAATCAGAACAAAATACAGCTATATTTTCATGTATGTAGTCTTTAAAACATATATAACACACATAAACCTCCAGACATTCAGCAACAGAACTGTTCCTGTTTGAGCATCTGTTAAAAAGAAAAGAAAATGAGGCAAACCTTAATAATTATAACAGATTTCTTAGAGGAGTTGCAGTTCAAAGTGTGTTACATTTCAGCAACTAGATAAAGTACATACTACAGAGAAGGTCATATAAATAAAAGGATTAAACAAATTAGACAAGGATTAACCCTCTGGGGTCTCAATTTTTGAATATCTTCTTAAATTCATCTTAAAAAGAACTTGATTCCCATATGTTTAATATCAGAAAGTTCAGAAAGGTCTCAGCTCTCTCTGAAATGTGGCCCTGATTGAACTATAGCACTGTGAAAAGAGATAATCTGGCCCTAAAGCTGAAAAGTTGAAGATGGATTTTAGAAATTCCTCATATAACGCGTGAGTGACCATTGAGTGACCATTGGTCAAATTCACAAAAAATTTCAAAATGGACAGACACACAAATCCAAAAATTACACGCAGCGAGTGGCAGAATAATCATCTGACATGACTCTCAAACCCTCTTCATAGCCTCATAACTCCAGGTCTGTTAAAGATATAATCCAGCAATAGGATAGAATCAAAAGAGCACGCACAACAGTTTCAGGAACTGTTTGAACCATATTTCTGCAACATTATCTCCAAGGTATTAATTCAAAAATCTAATAAACACTGAATTTGATGTGTGGGTGCATTCACAGTCCCTACAGTGTTAAATGCAAGTAAAATAATAAAACTATTAAAAGACAATATTTACAGAAATTGATAAAATAAATAAACAACTAATTACGTAAAATCATTATAAGCCAAAATAAAAAATAAGTTGCGGTTTAAAGTTGTCCGCTGAGCCTGAGTCTCTAATGATTTTTGGTACAGTGTTCCACTCTTTAGGTGCACAGACTTTGTGAATATTTAAAGGACTTGCTGTGGCAGAGTTAAAAGCTCATGAAGGGACATAAAATGACAGAAGCAGTGATGTAAGAGCATGCTAAACTGTTAAGAGCTTTGTATACAAATAGAAGGGCGTTAAAGACAGTTCTAAAAGAACAGAGAGTCTGTGCAATGTGGTTAGAAATGGAGTAATGCGCTCTCTCTTCCTTGCTTCCATTAAAAATCTAGCAGCAGTATTTTAAATTTACTGTAGCTTCTCAGTTGAGTTTTTTGGAAGACCAGTAAAACAGAGCATTACAATAATCCAGTCTACTTAAAATAAAAAACAATTGCATACCTCTGGGTGTTCTGAATCCCTCCCTCTCTCCTAAAACACTCAGTTGATTAGCTGTGTAACACTTTCCAGATATGTTGGTGTGTGTGACTGGAAGCGTTGCAGTGTGTGTTCCTGCCTTGCCAATTATTCTGGGTAGACTCAAGACCCATCAAGACCCTGATTAGGATGAAATGGTTATGAAAAAAGAATGAGTTTAGAAAAGTTGCTAGGGTGCATAGGGCATTCACCTCATTTGTCTCGACAAAAACGTGTAACACTATATCATCCACACAGCTATGAAAATGAATATTGTGTCCTTGCTGTGATATGATTCAGCAAAAGCAAAAACATAAGGGGACCAAGACAACTTCCTAGGGCAAAACCACCAGATATGTCATATTTCTTTTATATGTGATTGTTGAGACTGAAATATAATTGTGTCTCTGGCATTTATGTTCCAAACCAGTTAAGGCAATGTTCAGAGAGGCATTCAGTTTTCTAAGCTACGAATTTGAAACAGTTAACTTAAAGTCAAGTTTGTCATAATTCATAAAATGTGTAAAATAAAAGATAAATATTTTTGAGGAAAACAAAAACCGTGTATTTTTTTTATTATTGTTTGAAGAACCGGTTTTTCCAGCAAGACTCCACTAAGACTACAATAAAGCTCAGAGATAGAAACAAGAGTCTAAGGTTGTTTTAATCACATTGATGCAGTTATTGGTGATATAATGAATATAGTGTCCAAAGACAGTTTGAATACAAACTTGCAGAAGTATTCAAAAAAATTGCAAATACCAAAAATGCTACATTAAATGAACTCCTCAATATATCAATATATGTGCATGTGTTTGTTTGTCCACAATATATACAGTGTTACATCATATTACACCATTTGAGAAAACCAAGTTCCCTTTACCACTGTACAAACATTTCATGATAAACAGACCAATACTTAAACCAATAAGTGAAATTTATAATAATTTAGGATCTATATTTCTTTCTCCTTAAAAGGTAACATTCCAGCGACACAAGATGGTGTTACAACTGTGACAGATGCATAATCTTTCCCACAAATTTCAACTATGGTTCTGTTGTGTTCACAGATGGAGAAGGAGAAAACCCAGCAAGGACAAACTTGCTTCCTGTAATTGTTTCCAAAACAATGCAATGCGCATAATTGCGAGTGACACTTCCAGAAAAAGAAAATCCTAAAAAGCCGAGAAAATCTCCTGCCATCTGTGAACTGGAAGACAGTCAGTGGGCTGAACTTGTCGAGGCGTAGCAGAAATCACACTATTTAACAAGCGCCCATTTTAGGGCCATCAGAAACTAATCCAAATGTAAGCTGATCAATGGCATTGTGTAGAGTAGCAGGCTCTGACCTTTCTATCACAATGCCTTCCTAAAGAAACACAACAAAATGAAAAAAACAGTAGAGATATAAACTTGGTTATCTTGCTTCATCTCTGGCTGAATCGGAATTAAAATATTTTCACAGAGTATGTACAAATTTAATGAATTTGTCTGGTTGAATACACAAACGTATTGGATTTACAATACTGAAGAAAAACAGAGAATGGAATATTGAAAGCTATTTTATGAGTCAGTACAAATCTTCAGCTAACACAATGGCACGTGACAACAATTTACAATATTCAAGAAAAATAAATAGAACGTTTTAAATGAGTAAAAAGAGACAAATAACATAAATAATATATGTTAGTGATAGAGATGGTTAAATATGTGACATATGAGCAGCATAAACCATGGAGCTTGTGATTGGTGTAGCAGTCTAAGCAATGGCCCTATCACCAGAAGATTTTGAGTTGGATCCTCAATGATATCTCAGCCATGAAACCCAGACTGCACAATTAGCCTTGTTCTCTGGGTGGGTAGGATGCCCATCTACCCCTCCCTCCATCTCTCTGCTCATGGTGCTAGGGCATTTGCCAGGTGATATGACAGACCTGGGCTGTTTGCTCTCTGCTCTGGCATGGCTTTATCAGAGCTTATCAGAATTTTAAAAAGAAGCATTGGGTTGGCCTCACGTCTCATAAAAAGCACGTTTGTGCCCATCCTCTGGAGGAACAGAGTGATGTTTGTAGGCAATGTATAATATAGCTCATAATTGAAAGCCATGAACATATACTGTACATTATGTGCAGATGTTATATAGATACTACAGATGTAATAACATTTCCATTAACACATATCCATTTCACATGTTTAACTATCAGTTTTGGATCTTTAATTCCATGCTGATGATTTACTAACTATCACTGAAACACTGTTAATATAGGAACCATTAACAAATATTTGCACTATATTACAGCGCTACTTTGTGCTCTAACGCTATTATTATTATCTATTCAGGGTTTAATTCTGATGCAACAGGGACGTCTGTAAATGAAATCTGAAAGAACTGCAGTCATTTATATTATACAGCATAAGCCAATATTACAAAGGCGATTAACATACAAAGCACAGCGCAACCAGGAAGCATTAGCATTACCTTATTTACACCCACTGGCAACCATATGTAGTGTAGTGTAGCCTGCTTTAATTCTCTCTTGAAGATGTTATCCTTTCTAGAAATATATTTAAATATATTTGCATAGCAATTTTCAATTTTTGTGGATTGGCATCTCATTCACTAAGTAACTCACTTGTCCATTGATTAATTACAAAAACCTAGCTTCTACCTCAGGGTCACTAATTACACTCAAACCACTGAGAATCACCACTCTGTTATCAGCCTAAAATTCCTCATCTTCTAGTAAACTTTGTCAGAGGTAGGAAACCTTTTTTGACATTGACAGTTCCACTGTGACCAATATCACAGTTTGTGCCTCAATCAGGGGGAAAAAATGCTAATGATCCAGACTGTGACAGTGATGGTTCTGATGAGTAGATGACAGGCAATTTCAAGCATCTGCCTTCGAGCTAAAGGGACTTTTATTACTAATGCTACACTTCACTTCCTCAAGCAAGATGATTCGAAAAGAACAGAGCATTGTGTAGCTTTAAAAAATTCATCTGCAGAAGTCAACAGTGGTCAACAGTGCTATAAATAGTGATGAAACACTTCCAAAACAACCCAATGACAAAGTGAAGTGATTCAGAAGATGCTAAATGTGCAAATGGAGTCATCAGTTTCCAAATGAAGTGGATGACATTGAAGCCAGTGAAGCATTTTCTCACATCTGATAAGCATGACATCAGTCCTTCATTCTGTCCTCAAAGACATGAAGGTTGAGGTCATGTTTAATACTCTGAGTCAGTCAGAATGAGCTTGTAACATTTTATGTTGCAACATTTTTTTTTTTTTTATTTATGTATCTAACTTTTTTGGCAAGTCGAAAATCAGATTTTACTTCCCATGTTGTATCTACAGGCTAGAATGTGCAATACACAAAGTATACACAAAGCTCAGAGCTCATAAAAAATGTAAACTGGTGTCTCATATCTTATTTTGCAGATAAGGTAATAACCAATGTCATTTCAATATGCTGGTGATTTTCTAGTATCTATGATTTCAATGTTAAAGAAGACTGTGCAATGTTCAGAGCTGGATAACTGCTTATAGCTACTTTGTGTATGATGCTATGTGGGGTGCTTGGCTTCCTACTTACTTAAGGCAAGCTTCTTCCAATCCTTAAATCCACATAACATTCCTTCCCACATATACCTCCAAAATGCTGACAGTATCAGCACTAAAGCAGGTCTACATCTCATAGCAGTGAGGAAGTGCCTATTTCAGCTGTTACTGGGTGTTTGAGCTTGTGTTGGTGGCTCAGGAGGGAGTGACACTTCACAAATAGAATGTCTTACAGTTTTGTTATGAGCAAAACTGGGATTTTAATGAGCTAATTTTCAATATGTAACATATTCATCCATTTTATTTTTGTTTGTGATGCGACCATGGGGAATACAACAGTATTTTTGAGCAACGTTTTTGCTGATAAAGCCTAGCCCCCCTGTGTCCAGTGATACAACTATCTCTGGTACAGGGCATTAAGAACACCCCTTAATCTTCCTAACCATTTGTTTTTAAACATAGTAATATGAATCTGTAATGTAATCTCAAAGGTTAAAATTTATTTTGTAGTCAGATAACACTGGTAAATATTCACACAGAACGCAGCGTATAAACTTCATATTTTGAAGGAAACATCTAGATCAGCAGACCATTTTATTTGATACTGTAGTCATGCCTTTTTTCTTAATACAGATTGTCCAGTTCTATTTCAGCTGTGACTGAACTGACCGAACTAATTGACCCACGAAATATAGTGAGGCCCTGCAACATTGTCAAAAAGCCAATGTGATTAGACCAAGGACTTAGAGTGCTTCTTAGCCTTGCAGGAAAAACTAAAAATCTCTGCTGAATGTAAACGCTACACTGATAACCTGACCACCATTCGTCCTTGGAGGAGGAAATGACAAAGCAGGTGTCTGGACATCGCAGCACACTTTGTGAAAAAAAATCACCGTTTGATGTGCAACCGACCCCAGCGTCTGAGTTCAGGAAAGGCTCCAGGGGCAACTCGGTTTGTTGGAGGAAATGACAATAGTGTGGAGGTTGTGGTCAGCAACATGGAGAAAGTCAACCCTGAGGTTGAAGCAGAGCAATTCAACAGAGCAATGGAGCCAGTCCTTTTGCATGAAAAATTCAAACACAATTGGTTTCAGTCCAAGAAACAGTGGCGTAGATGACCTTTAGAATATAGAGACATTACTATATGTCTTGCTGTACTGTCGATTTATGGAACATGTACTAGGACTGTCAAATGTAAAATCATTCATCAAGATTAATCTTATTCTTTTATATTGTTCATTATAGCTAATCAAATCTGTCATAATTGCATAATTGTTCAAATTTAGGAATGACCCAAAGGAATTACCCTTGTCAGTGAAGTGTGTTATAACTCTATGAACTGATATAAGATATTTTATCTTTGTCAGTACTAATAATTGTGACAATTACATCATACTGAACATATAGTTACACACATATGTGTGTGTGTGTGTGTGGACAGCAGACATGTAAAGAATAACACTGTAGGAGTATACAAGCATCCGCGACCCTGAAATGGATTAAGCCGCAAATATGATCATGATGATGGTGATGATGAGTATACAAGTCCCAACTTCCTATCAAATTTAAAAAAAAGGTTATCTGATAATGCTTCTGCTTACAACACAAATGTGGAAGATATGGAAGGTTTAGAATCCACACTTTCAACACAATTTCTCTGCTTGTTTTCAACAGAGAATAACAAATCAATTTTCCCAATGGCAATAACTGCAACTTCTAAGGGTTAAATTGTGCCTTGGTCAACAGCTGGTGCTATCACAGCTCCCTCCAAGAGATAAACATCTCCTTTACTTTCAAAGGCGAGTGGCCCTGAGTCTCCTGCAGTGCTATAGGGGTAAACATCAAGGGCACTGGAGAAGGTCAGCTTTAACATCACAGATAACTGAAAAGGGAAGATTTGACAGTGTTAGACACTGACCATATGTCACATGATAAACAGAAATACAGAGGTGTGGAAAATACTTTAAACACAGTGTCTTAAAGTCTCTCTCTCTCTCTTTCTCTCTGTATATATCTTCCACATTTGTATCAGTTGTAAAAAGCTCTTTACAAATAAATCTATATATATATATATATATATATATATACATTAATTGTTATTAAATATAGACACTTTCAAAGTTTTGTTTTCATATAAAAGATTTTGTCATTGATATATGAGAAATTGATGGGTAATAATAATCCACTTCATCAAATAAACACGTTCTCAGAGGGACCGTTTTTGTGCTGAGCACTAGAAATAATCTGTTTGTGCATTTCAAAGCTGTTTGTCTCATGGACACAGATGATTGGTATTCAAATTCTGTTTTCTTTAAAAACCACAAATATTTGCAGAGAATAAAAGCTGAACCTGTTTAATCGGGTCACTAGTAATGCATAAAATGAGAGACATATTTTGGGCAACAATGAGTGCTGTGTGTGATCTGCAATTTGTGTTGAATGACTTTGTGTATTTTTAGATGCATACAGAATTATAAACAGATCTGTAAATGACTCTAACTTTCTTCATGAAGTTGTAATGACATTACTAAACTTACTTAATGATCTAAAGGGACAAAGGGACCAACATGGATGAAGGTATGTTAAAATAAAAATCACATTGGAGTGATAATAAAATAAACAATCATCATCCAAATCATTGCTTTCTTTATGACACCATTCGAAGTGTCAGCATTGAGGTTTATGTTATGGTAATACTGACAAAGTGTTTCATATTTCAAAAACAAAGTGATCATGTATTAGAGTAGAATATGTAAGAAAAAAGTCATATCAATACAAATCATATTTCCAGAAAAATTGGGACATTTTGTGAATTGATACAAACAAGAATCTATCATTAGTTCATTGTCTTGAATGTGTTACGTAATAGACAAATGTGCAGAGAAAAACTGTAATGTATGTTCTGATCTTGATTGTTTTTGGTAAATATAAACAAAAGTATAATACATTGCCTGCAGCACAATCAAAAAATATGGGTAGGTCTAAAATAAAAAAGTGAAAATCTATAGAATATTCAAGTTGCAAGTTTTGAAAATAAATACTAAGCAGGTGATACAACAAGGCAATACAACTATGCAAGTAACATCCGATCATGGCTCTTTGCAATTAAAAAAGGGTCATGACGCATCACTCTGTGCTAAAACTAAAATTATTGAACCTTTAGTCTATGCAGCACAACGCTGGACACCTGTTTCTGACGACTGAGCCTTCAGACAACACACTGAGTTAGAATCTGTTATGTTATTGTGAAAAAAATACTGTCACACTGACTTGTGAGTGCACATTTTCTGTATTCTGTGGGCCCAAGCTCACCTCAGATGGTCTGAAAGGGAGTGGAATCTTGCTGTGGTCAGATAATTCCATGTTTCAACTGGTGTATGGTGCAATCACATCATCTAGGTGATGTTGCACATTAGGGAGCTTGCTGAGGAGACTTACTAATGTGCCAAAAAATGTTAAATGGTTTGGGTGCCTATAAAAGCACAGCATGAGTGTAAGTGCGAATAAAAGGTTTATTAAAAAATCATGGATTTGGATGTTGGAAATCTTTTCTTTCTACTTTAGACGTCTAAATAAATCTCAAGAAAATGGAGAAATCACAGGTTCATATTTCTATTGCATTTTTACAAATATTATCAGGAATGGGGTTTGTATATAGTTACAAAAAATTTTATTACACTAAAGTTTCATTTAAACAATTATTGACAGTTGGAATAAATTGTCTGCAAATACCTTGAGGTGTCCCACTGCAAAATTTAAATATGTAAATCTGCATTGTATGAAGTGTTAAGGGACCAAAAGAAATGAGTTTGACAAGACATTCTAAAGTTTAAACTGTATGCATGTGTGTGTGTGTGTGTGGTTCTCTTAAGTGTGAACTGTGGCTACTGGACACTCTGTCTGTACTCTCTTAGAGACCATCCATAATGAGTCTGCATCAAACGTTTACCTCATCAGCGTTTCTGTTTGAAGTTCTGCATTCCATGCACAGAGGACAAGAAAAAAGAGAAAAACCTTCACTCACACACATTGACGCTGGCTGAGGAGTGTTAGAAGAGACTGATTGGATTTGCGAGAGGCGCGCAGATGGCTGTTCACCCCTGACCATAGCGAGCACGACTGCACGTTCGTGAGAGTGCATACACGAGTACGAAAGCAGCATCCATCGCCATCAATCCAGTAAATATTTTGGTGTCATAAACCAAGGCGGGCCACAAATCACAGCCATGACAGATGGCTGGTTAAGCACCCCTGCTGAAGAGTTTGTGAGGGTCTGGTCTGTCTGACTCACACCCACACACACACACACACACACACACACAGACCTGTCTGTGCCTGCCGCTCTGGGACTATAAACACTGTGATCAGGATCATTAATAAGCTGCTCTGATTAAAATGTAATTCCATTCCCTAATAATCCTCAGGACAAAGAATAAAAAAAGAAACCCTCCTCTGGCTGTTAAGGCAAGATGCCCCCCACCAGATACCCCCCCAACACACACACACACACCTCTACATTATACTCGCAAAGACACCAAAGACTTTCTCCAGAAGACTCCAGAAAGAATTCCAGATTAGGAAGACTGTTGCTCAGTGAAAATCCTTGGCCTGAAATTAAATTCAAACTGCTCCCTTCACGATTCCTTTTCACACTGTGAAACAGCCATTATAATGACATACAGTGGAATAGATCTATAAGATAATTAGCATTACATTAAATACGGTTTGGTGATCCAAAGACTATAAAGCTGTTAATTAGTTATTTCATCTCATGTGAACTGCAATGGACAAAAAAGAAACAAAAGGTTATTCATATAGCTAATTAGCATTCTGCAAACTGCAGGTATAAATCTTCAAATACACAATTAGATTGGCTTAACGTAATCTAAATTTACAAAAGCACAAACATGACTGATTTTCCTGAAACCTGAAGCTATTTTGTCCGATGACTGAAACATGTAGTGTGTAACTTCCATTCTATTTATTCATTCATTAATTGTTTGTAACCCTTATCCAGCAAGGCAGGAATACACCCTGGAGGGGGCGCCAGTCCTTCACAGGGTGGCAAACACTCACACATTCACTCACTTTTGAGTCGCCAATCCACCTACCAAAGTGTGTTTTTGGACACTGGGAGGAAACCAGAGCATCCGGAGGAAACCCACGCGGACATAGAGAGAACACACCAAACTCCTAACAGACAGTCACCGGAGCGGGACTGGAACACACAACCTTCAGGTCTGTGGAGCTGTGTGACTGGATCTGTGTGACCCCTCCTGGTTCTATTCATTTATGCAAATATATATATACAGTGTGCATATACAGTGTTTTTATTTTATTTTTTTTTTCCAAAAGGCAAAGAGTAATGAGTAGAAGGTTTCCTCCATCGCTGCAGGCTATTATTTCAATAATTCAATTAAACATCACTGGCACAGACTGGTGACATGGTTTCAAAAATACATAAGCCAGTCTATTTGAGGACACTTAAAATTAATTTGAGACAAGTGTGTGAAAATGTAGACATGCAGTTGTACTAATGTTAATTGAAATGTGCTAATTTAAGCTCTGTTACTTGTTAGAGACATACTATCAACATGTCTTGGCTGATCAATTACATTCAGTGTAAGAGGAGAAACTGTGGAAATAAGATTTTCTTTTTTTCACCAAACAATTCCTTTAAGTAGAAAGTACACAGACTCTATATAACTCTGTGTGAGGGTCATTTATCCACTAGTAATAGCGACGTGCACCGGACAAAAGCAGGGGGCAGCTAGGTGTCCAGGCTATTTTCTGCCCAAACGAAGAGCTCGTCCAACTTTTGTTCACATTGATGACTTTTGTCACAGAGCGTACCTGGCCAGACATTGGAAGCCTCCAGCATTCCTTCCAAGAATACAAATTAGCGCAAGTTCCTCAAAGGGACAAAAAGTAACCTAAAACTTTAAGACATAAAATGAACTTGGCAGGTACTATGCTGCTGAAGAATGAAGGATCACACACACACACACACACACACACACACACACCAGCAATGAATTCCTCGAGGGAAAGGCTTCAAGGCCAGGCAGCTCTTTATTTTCTAATTTTCTAAATTTATATTCAATCATCATTTGGTCATTAAAACAGCCTTTAAAAAGCCTTTCAGCTTTGCCTTTCATCTAATCTGACAATTTGAAGCAGCAAAGGTTCCCCAGACTTGTTCCTTTTAGAAGCTGGGGATGTAATTATGGACTGATTTGTCATGCTGTAATTGGTTTGTAATCTAGCGAAATGCTAAATAAAGTGAGGCTATATATAAAATTACACTCCGTTTAGGTTAAATACAAAGGCAACCACATCCTACATTTAAATGCAAGTAGCAGACACACAGAAATACACTGATGTTTTAGAGATTTTTTTCATTCTTAGTAGAAACGTCTCCCCTTCATGCTTTTAAACACTTGACGAGCACTTGTTCAAAGCAGCTGGAACCAGCGGGATTCGCGGACTCCCACAAACAGCAGCTGCAAAACCATCTTCAATCTGCACTCATTTCTGATGGCACATCATCCAAAATTCATAGCAAAAATGCATTATTTAGAGGCTGGTAAAATAAGTTCATATATATATATATACGGAATCACTGTAATGCAGAACCTCAAACATTATATAGCACAAAAGTTTCCCAAGAACTAGAGTTGTTGGAAAACTCTCTAAATTCATCTATTCTATAGTACACTATACAGTCCAATGAGCAGACATTCCCCAGTGAAGCAACAGACATCTATGGTCTAAGAGAACATAACTGTCATCTCTCTCTTTCCCTCAGGATAGATAGGATGGCCTTCTATCTCCACCCCTATCACTCAGTGCAATGCTAGCCAAAGCTGGAGCCTGTAAGCAGAAGTTACCAAAATTGGTAGCTATTTGTCTTCTAAGAGGAGCAGAGAAAGTATGCACTAACTCCCACCCTCCAGTTAGCACTTTGAAAAAGAAGGAGACACATCTACTTGGTGAAATGGGTACCAAATTAGAAAATGAGGTAAAATTAATTGTACAATTTACCAAGAATTGTGATTAAAATGTAGCCAAGGATCACTCTAGCTAGTATGTATAACTAATCCCAGCCCATCCTTAAAACTCCAGTGAACCACTTTGTTTCTTTATGATGAAAATCCATGTACATAACAATTTAGGCCAGCTGTGCCCATGGGGAGACATGCTGTACTAAAGGACAACCTTTACATCTTCACTTTAAAAGAAAAGGAATAAATAAAAAACAAATGCACTGCTCACTCTCGCCCTCTCATCACTATTAACCAATGACAAAATATTACATCAGCTGACCCCAAACATTCCCCCAGGGAAGGAGTCAACCAGGTGGAATTTCAGAATATGAACATAGCCATTAAGTCTATGTAAGATGAGATTTGTTTTCGCAATTGGATCAGGAGATGAGGAAAACATAGGATGGTGGGGGGCATATCTTACCCTTTGGTGCAGCCTCTAACTGACTCCTCTCTGTTTGCAGAGCAAAAGCAGGGTCTCTTTAATTTAAAGGCTCTGTAAGGTCTGTGTAATAATAGTGTCTCAGCAGGGAACGGTTCATCAAACACGATCCCATCTACATGTGTACATAAATCTTCAGCTAAAGAGAGAACAGGCCAGCATAACCATCTCTCTCTCTCTCTCTCTCTCTCTCTCTCTCTCTCTCTCTCTCTCTCTCTCTCTGTATATACCAATCAGCCATAATATTATGACCACCTCCTTGGTTCTACACTCCCGGTCCATTCTTCTCAGCGTCACTGACCTTACTGGAGCACTTTGTCGTTCTACGATTACAAACTGTTGTTCATCTAATGCTAGGCCCCCACAGGACCACCACAAAGCAGATATTATTTGGGTGCTGGATCATTCTCAGACCTGCAGTAACAATGTCTTGTTGGTGGTGTGTTACTGTGTGTTGTACTGGTATGAGTGACTCAGACACAATAGTGCTGCTGGAGTTTTTATGTCCCTCAATGTCACTGCAGGACTGAGAACAGTCCACCAGCCAAACAGCCTCAACAGCCAGGAGCAACTAGTGACTACTAATGAAGGACTAATGAAGAATTGATGATAAACAGGTATGTGTGTCTAGTAGAGCAGAGAGTGAGTGCTCTGTGTTTATAAACTGTTAAAAACTGCTGTGTCTGATCCACGTTTACCAAAGCAACACACACTAACACACCACCATCTCATCAGGGCCAGTGCAGTGCTGATAAAGATCCACTATCCAAATCATACCTGCTCTGTGATGGTCCTGTTGGGTTCCTGACCATTGAAAAGCAGAGTGAAAGTGGCAAACAAATTATGCAGAGAAACCGATATACCGCAGTCGCTAACTGTAGAATTACAAAGTGTTCCTGTATGGTCAGTGGAGCTGAGAGAATGAACAGTGAATGTATTTACAGGGGTTAACTTCAGGCTTTTAATTAGGAACACGGGTTCTGTAATTATTCTGCCCTTACTTAAAATAAAATGGAATAAAATCTTTAGAATGAGGATGATAAATGCTAACAGTTGCAGGCCATTTCATCATGTTTAAATAATTAAGGACATGGCTAAGGAAATAAATAGCTGATAATCACTGTACCTACAGAGACCGCAGACTCATGGACTGGAGTGAGATAACAAACCGTATAAACCAATACAGGCTGTTCTTCTTTGCTTTGTTTTTGTATTGTTTTTCAAGTCATTACCAAAACTCAGTATTGATAAATAATTTAATCTGATGCATATTGATGAATCTATGATAATTAACACAGAGATATAGAAAGGTTACTTTCACCCTGCTATAATATTGCAGTGGAGTGAATAGTTAATATTAACACCAATATTTCATCAAATTCAAATCACAACAAAATATACAGTGCAACATACATGTGACACTGACTGTTAATAGAGTTTTCTACGGTTAAAGGGAACGTCTATGATTGTGGGCAAGCGCAGTTCTAAGCTCTGCGTCATTTAAGGTGGTACCTGGCTAAAATTTAACATGTCTATAAGATTTTACTTACTGTTTGTATTACCACAGAAACTCATTTATAACTCGAGTTGTTTTGTTTTTTAGCGCTTACGGTAATGCAGTTAGCCATCTCTGAAGTTCAGAGACATTTCCACCTTTCCAGAGAAATTTCCAAAAAACAGTCAATATTACCCACATATTGAGCAGGAATAGAGCAATTCTCATTTTGGTTCATGCTTTTTAATGTTTGGAGTTCTCTCCCTTGTCTAAAACAACACCAGATGCCTTTTATGTCCCATGAGCATAGAGAGAAAGACAAAGACTAGCATACCAGACTGAGACAATTTGTTTTTGTTTTTTTTTACTTGTTTACAGGCACTGGGGCTTCATCAACACATTAGACCAGCGTTAAGCACAGAAACAGACTTACAATCACAAACTTTGCATTTAAGGATACTAATCATTTCTACTGCCTTTACTGCAGTAAGACTATCTATGGGAAGCTATTCCACTGAAGGATGGAACATAGATGTGAGGATTTGATTACATTCATGTACAAATGTATTAGAGATAAATATTTTAAATGTATTCTCTTTAAAAATATAAAGGGTATTCTGAATGCAGCCTATGAAATGTGAATACAGATTTAATTTGTGTATTCTGAACCCAAGCTCCCAATACTTATATTCAATATATTCCAGCCTTGATTGCAGCATACAGCTCCTTTGAGAGAATAATTAACTTTCTGTCTGCAGGGTATGGCACTTAGCTGCTGCTGGATAGAACACAATACAGTCTAAAAGTTGTAGAGTTAGTTAAGGAATGAAAGAATAGTGTGTAATGACAAAAATAACCAGTCAAAATATGACTCTTCAAAACAATGTCTTTCCTGATCATGCATTCATTCATTCATTCATTCATTCATTCATTTCCTTTAATCACTTCACCCGGATCATGATTGCAATGTTTCACTGAGCTTACAAACTCACTGGACGTGCGGCAGGTGACAACCAAGGACAGGGGAACTCTATCACTATGCATTCACTTTTCATCAAATCATCAAAGTAGGCATGTGGGAGCATACCTTATTAAAGTGTGGGGTGGAGTTTATAAACTGAACACATCCACATACAAAGTACCTTTCCTTCAAAACAGCCTATTAAATCTTAAATAGTGACCTTCAAATCTAGACTCTGAATTCTGTTCATTAATTTCCAGCACAGCATTTTGTAATCACTGCCGTTTAACTAAAATAGCAGAAGTAAAATTTAAATTTGAAATCTGAATTTGAAGACCTCTGTTCAAATTGTTCAAAGAGGCTATGATTTTAACGGTTCAAGTGGATCAAATCTTGACCTCAAAACCAAAATGACTACAATATATAGAAGTATAATTTTTTTATACTGTAGAATAACTGAACACATCAAAATTGCGAACTAAAATATCTTGGTTTGAAAACTACATATCAATGTGATACATTATTAATGTATTTTGACCCTTTAAACCATCAGTAATTGTGCTCTGAAACCCAGTTGCTTACATGCTGCATTACATTATATTAGGACACATGAATACAAGAAAGAGGATGGAAGAAAATGGAAAAAAAAAAAATCTAAAACAGAAATGCAAAAATATCAGGGACTTCATACACACACTAATGTCCACGCGACTACAGAAGCACACACACACACACATCACTAAGAACAGCATTTTCAAAGAGACTTCATAGGATGATATCATGCTTTTGAACTTCAGTGTTTTTAAAAAGCAAGTTAAAAATTAAGAAACTAAGAAACTAAGAAAAAAAAAAACATTTAAAACTGCATTATCTGTCTATGTAAGACAAGCATTAAAGCACCGGAAGAAGGAACAAACCAAGCAATTTTGGAGAGTGAATAATATATATATATATATATGAGAGAGCAAGAGAGAGAGAGGAGAATGCAAACTGATACACACACATGCACTGATATGATTCTGATATGTATCATTACCATACCATGTATCTTTGTGTATCCCTACAAATTTGAGGACCTTTGGAGAATTCTACTAAAAGCTATAACCATCGTGAGCTACGGATGTACCATAACTGATAACAAACAGCCACACATTGTTTTCCCTAGCTAAATTTCATCACACTAACGTATGTCCCCTATATGCCCTTTAGGTAAAAATCTATTTAAAACCAGTTGTCTGACACACGTGTGTTTGATGCGCAGAGACGATTTGCTGATTTCAAAGCCGTTCCCACACTCCTTCAGGCACTCGCTTTCCAACATGAACCAATTTGCACTTCAAACCGGTGAGCAGCTCTCCATGCTGCATTGTGTGTATGGTTTTGTGTGTGTATGTGTGTGTGTGTGTGTGTGTGTGTGTGTGTGTGAGAGAGAGAGAGAGAGAGAGAGAGAAAACTGTCCCACTTACACTCAGTGAAAACACTCTGGAGTGTAACCTACGTGTGTGTGTTTCAGTGCTGGCCGAAAGCTTCCCCAGGCCAACATCATCCACTAAATTAGAACATCCATATTACTGACTTCAAACGCCTACAATTCCCATAATGCCTCTGCAGCAGAATCTAGCAATGCACTAACAGGAACATTTAACCCTTACAAGTCTTCTGTTATATCACTTCACAGTTTAAATGTAATTACACATTTACAACATTAATTTGGAATGGTGAAGGCAGAATATAAAGCATAGTAAAAGCATATGTAACATTGACTCCATATGTAGTTTAGTAAAGAATCAATTAAAACATGCTTGTGACATCTCCATTCTCCATAGCCACATTTTATGTGCATTTTTACAGACTTTTTTTAACTGACCCTTATTTTTCTGTATTATGAAGTCATTTTTTATTTTTATTTAATTTCCAATGACACAAATGAACTGTAAGTGACATGAACTATATTCAGATGTAAGCTTTTGGACATCCCTGAGATGATGTATGTATTGGTAATTTCGAAGTAAAAATAAGTTAACACATTTCTGAAAAGAACAAAACAGTTATAGTTTCTGTTTAATAAGTTAAACGTTGGGAAAAAGAGACCACTGTTATTCCAAAAAACTTCAAACATCACAACAATAACTCTCCATCAAATTCATTACTTTCATTCATAACTCCTTTAAAAAAACACAAATTGGGCATAAAATGAAAGTTGAACATTATAAAGAAATTTATAATTCCTTAAAAATAAAAAATATATAAATAAAATCTTTCTCAGTGATTAACCCACGCCATATGTTTGTGTGTATGTGTGTGTGAGTGTGTGTGTGTGTATGTCTGTGAGTGTGCGTATTCTCACTCACCGCTGTCATGATCAGATTTGTTGTCCTGCTCTGTGTCCGTCAGGGTCAGGGCCGAGTTTGACTGGCTGGACATGTGGGAGTCATGTCCATGAGACTTTATACCACGTCCCCACAGTCTAATGCCACAGTCCGGAGAGATTCCCCCAACCATGTTCTGGATGTGGTCCGGTCCGGCAGACTGCACATGGTGATGGAGCCCAGTTTCAGCACAGAAACTCAGACCACGACGAGGCACCGGGCCACAGATACCAAGCTGCCGCAAGGAGAGTGTCTGACCTGGAGGAGGAGAGGGAAAAAAATAATCACACATTATTACAATGTAGAGGCATTCCATCACAAAAACACAGTCATTTCCCACGAACAGTTATTAACCAGTATGATAGCTCTCAGATACTACTAATAACAATTTTAGCAATAATATCCAAATGTTTCACTTTTTGTCATTATTTTGAATTATATTTTTCAACTGACAGTGGAACTCACTAGAAGTGTCAAAGCAGCTAGTCTGCATATGCGGGTCATACTATTTAGTTCAGCATAAGTTCTTCATATAAGTTTAAGATGTAATATTTAAAGGCTGCTTTTGCCTCGCAGTGTGCTGCTTGGTGACAATCTGTCTTCTCTTCTTTTGCAGACTTTCCTTCATCAAAAAAAAAAACAAAACAAAACACGATACCAGTTCTCATGCTACTCGAATGTAGGTCAGAATGTTCACAGCCTCACAAATAAATAAGTAAATAAATAGAAACATGATCGGCACGTTCTATATGCTCAAATGTTCCACTTATGTTTTATTATTTTGAGAAAGAACAAATATTCTTTATCTGGCCTACTGGACAACATAAATAGAACCACTGGGCAGATATTACAGATAGATATATCTGGATATAACATTACATACTTAAATGAGTGCTTAAGAGATAAATACATACACATGAATACATCCCTCATTGTTATTTCAAAGGTCTTCACTGTTAGAAAATATTAATATACCTATTATTTAAATAATCAAATACCTACCCATGCATTTGAAGCAATATATGAAAACAGCTGATATAGTTATACATTTATAGTGTTGTTGTTTTTTATTATTATTATTTGCTCTGTATTTTATTTCTGTTAATTCTTCTGACTCAATGCTTAAAGTGTAATACTTACTTAAGTATTCAACTCCAGACCTAGCGCATATCAGATGATGAATATTCCCTTTTTTCTTCCTGATCTTTTAAGAATATGTTTGAATCTGATATGGTATGCTAAGCGTTGTATGATTAAAAGCCTATATCCTGGGTTTGAATGCTAGTGAATATACTGACATTTAAATAACTGGTTTAAACCAAAGTGAAATGCCTTAAGTGTATAAAATATAGAGATTCCATGGATTGTGTGGAATTCTAAACATCCAGACATATCGTTTTTACAGCCCAAAAAAAAAAACTCTACTATAAACTTCTGCCTACATTGTGTGGAATATCCCCAGCTGTAATTCACTAATGATGAATATAGGACAAACGTTGATGATGCCACAGAGGCTCTACTAACATATTAAAACAGCTTCTGTGGCACATTTTTGTTGTAACAGAAACAATATATTGTTTATTAATTATTACACCCCATACTTTAAAAAAAAATCCCAAACATGGAGGCTCATTAAACCCTCCCCCCTCCTCCCCCCACCCAGTAAGAAACGGCCCAGGGCTGTGGAGTGCACTGTAAAACGCAATTAACCAACTGAGAGTGATTTTTAATGAAATTAATTTTGAATGAGTTGTAACTACAGCACAGGTCCCTGGAAACAGCTCTAATAACTGCCTTATCATGATCATGCATCAAATATTTATAAAATGGTTTCAGGAATTTGCGAATAATCAGCAGAAGAGGGCCACATGTGCTGGGGGCTACCGCAAAGAACAGATTCAAAATGAGGCCATCCAACAAAGACAAGTACATACATGGACTTTTTTATAGCGCTATACCCAGCAATAATTAACTTTCAAACTCATATACTCCATTTTTAAAGATGTTTCAGTTAAAATTGCCAAACACCTTTAGATTTTAAGAACAATTATAAGTGCTACTAGCCATTTTCTCGTCATATCCATTTCATTGTATGTTTGTTTACAATGTTTTAATATTGCACTCTTATTTAAGAAACATCTGACATATGCTTTGCTTATTTTAAATATTTTGTACTATATATTTATTCATATCTACTCATTTTCTTAGTGATTATGAGAAATGATTACTTCTGTACAGTTTGTTATAAAATCAATAGAATTTTATATTTAGTCACTATATTTCCTGCAGTTTTCAAAAGTCCACATTTGTTGAGAATTTAGACTTTTCTACAGATTTATAAAGAAAGTATGATTATTTCTGGTCATTTTATTATTCAAATACTATATATATATATATATATATTCTGTTTTTACAGCCTCCTTTTCTGTTTTATCAAAACCAGAGTAAAGGACAAAAAAAGGAAACTGCAAAATACATAAGAAAATATGTCTCAATGTAAATTAATTAAATTATTTATTCGGCATATTTATATTCAGTCACATACAGCATAGTCTCAATACTGTATATGGACTTAGTTATTTCTGAATAAAATGCAATTACAGTGACGTTTTTTTAGTTTGTATGTTTGATTTTCGAGTGCCGTGTCCTTGAGTTATTAGTGGAAACACATACTTGCCTAAAGCTAGTACACAGACACAGGTATATGATAGTAGAGTTAAATAAATATCACTCCCCTTTAGCACAACAGCCGGTTTTCTGTCTGCAGTTTGTTTGAATATTAAAATTCACATCACTCCTCTGCAATATAAAAATAGTTTAATGTTTCAGAAAGCAAGCCTCCATCCATTGTAGAGGGATGTGTGCAGAGTTCTGTTTTTCAATATCTGATGCTACTTAGCAATATCTTAACAAGTGCATCATTTCAAGTGTGTCATTAAACAGCAAATCACACTGACTGATATTGTTTTTGATAATGCCGTAAAAATGGTTGATTTCCCCATGTCATTAACTATGAATTAAGAATTATTCAACAACAAATCTGAAATAATTTGTAAGTAAATGTGATACGGTGCAACCGAATTGTGGAGTGATATGCCGATCCATTGCTGTGAGTAGAATACTTTGCGTCTCCAAACCAGTAAGCTGTTGAGCTGGTAGATGCAAGCAGCTGCTTAAAATAACAGCAGTTTACACTGCAAGTGATTTAACTCAGCTGG
Organism: Hoplias malabaricus; assembly: GCF_029633855.1. Taxonomy (NCBI): domain Eukaryota; kingdom Metazoa; phylum Chordata; class Actinopteri; order Characiformes; family Erythrinidae; genus Hoplias; species Hoplias malabaricus. Next base: position 24,660,636 of record NC_089816.1, on the reverse strand, counting down.
AAACATACACCAATGCTTTATATGTTTATTTTAAATATGATGTTAACATGGTAAAATGCACTCAAACTGGTTATGAAAATGTTCCCCTTCTCACACTCGTAACATGCTTCCCCCCCTGCCATTTACTGGCTGTGCTGGGGGCTTCCACACATCTGATGTCCAAAGAAAACACAGGCGGTCTGCGAGATGCACTGCCCGGTGTGATTAAAATTCACCAGACCTGCCTTGTGAGCAACTCAGTCTGATCTTTTATTAGAGAATCTCTGCACTGGAGCCTCATTCTGTACACAAACCTATAACTCCCAGCGTCCTGTCTCCCCGGCTGGATCCCCTGCTCACGCATGCGCATTCAGCAAAGTCAGTCAGACTCAAATCACAAAAGCCTCTTCTAGGCCAAGCCACCCAATGGAAATACATGGTTTTGCCTCAGCAGTGACAACATGAAGTTTCACGGGTTAAAAGAGCCGCCCCACACCCCACCCTATCTGTCTGTCTCTGCCTTTGCCTCTCTCTCTCTCTCTCTCTCTCTTTCTCTCTCTCTCTCTCACACACACACACACACACAACTGGTTCACACTGCTCTAATTTGTATTTGTTTATGATAAATTTAGCATCAAAATACACTGAGCGCATCAAGGTCACTTTAGTTGTTTATGGGTTGGATGGAAACACCTTCCAATGTGTAAATGTGAGATTAACTCAGACTTGAAAACATGATTTTACTGCACTTTAAACCATAATGTCAAAAACCCAGAGAACAGCAGGATGCAGATGGTGACAGGCTTTGATTAAACTGGAGCTGAAATCCAGGATGATGCAAGATTTTTGTGTTTGCTGTTGGGCTAAAATTTGGTGAAGGCAGTGTCTTAAATGATGCTTAAACTTATCAGACCGGATCAGATTGGATTTTTAGAGCATCACTGCTTCTTCTCCTTTGAGCAAAAGAGGTACAGATTTTTTATTTTTTTGTTGTTGTTGTTTTCATTTTTTTTCCTGTGCCATAGGTATTAGCCTAAATAGAAAGCTCCAGTTTAGTGTTGATCATTTCTTCTTTCATCAGACTAACTTTACAAAATGTGGCTTTCTGCCTGCTGCATACCATTTTGCATATAAATCATTTTCTATCTTCTTATTTCTGTCATCAGAGTTTTGCTTTATAGAGGTCTTTGAAGGTCTTTCAGCACTTATAGATTGTTTACTCACTAATATGTAAATTTTAAGCGTATACATCTTTTGTTTATATACAAATATCCCTTAGTCTACTGTAAAATTTTATTTCTGAGGTTATTTATGGAATGATATCTACTAATCCTGTTTGCGATCTAATAAAACAGTGTATAGACAATGTAATGACTCTCAAATTATATTTTAATATTATTTTATATATTATTCGTTACTAAATTCCACATTTTACTGAATGGCAGCAGCTACTGAGGTTGCTAATGGGCTAATATCTCCTTCTGTGTTGTTGTAGTTTATCTTAATTATGTTTATATTATGTAGATTTTAGGTTTAATTGTTAGATGCTTACCCCATTATAGCCAAATATTATATATATATATATATATATATATATATATATATCATGGCATTTTTTATATTTATTATAGGCACTTAAAATATGGTATATAAAGCATTTAATTTTATTACAGATTTTTTTTTCAAATATAAAATTATTTGAAATTTAGTCAATTGTAACATTTTAATTCAAAAACAAAAATAAAATAATATTTTTCAGAAAAAAAAGGAATCTATCACGATACGCATTTTTGCATAGATCGGCAAACCTGAAGTGACTACATTTTTATAAATATGTTCACATCGTGATACACACACACACACACACACACATACACACACAGTTTGTAGGACATATGTTATTGAAGAAAAAAACGGACACGTGTTATGGCTTTTTTAACAATCATTTTTTTTCTTTTTCTTTTTTATATGTACACTGTATAAAAATCTATACTGCCCACTTCTGAAATCTATACATTGTGATATATGTAAAATATATGGCTCTGATTAATTATAGAAACTGAATATGAAATTAACAAATAAGGTATTATGTAAAAGAAATACACTGTCACTGTATATAAAACATCGGAAATACTCTTTATTCCAAAAAGTCAAAACCCTAGGTACAAGTAAAACCATTTTTTGGGGAAAACACACAAGTTAACGTTGTAGTTTTAATCAATCACATCAGAGAATATGAAAGAACTTTGCATAGTTTAGAAAAAAATATCAGATTTTTCAGCTCGCCTTAGGTGACTGCATATATTTATTGTGATATGTATGGGAAAAATCCAGAAATGAAAATACGGCCTACATGGCTAAGATCAGAAGTGATTAATTAATGTGATATATATATTTCATAATACTGTGAAAAAATGTATTTTTAAAGCCTGTGGCCTATGTAGGTCATATCTGGAACTGTGGACTGGGCACTTACCTGTTGTCCGGTATTCCTCGGTTTCCGCAGGGACCATATCAGGCATGCGATGACAGTAGAGCGGCTGGGAGCCGGCTGGTTGCTCGAAGGCTTTGAGGGTCTCGCTGGAACTGTAGGATTTCTGTGTGAGAACCGAGGTGGGCGCGTGCCTCCTCTCGCTAAGCCCCTCCATCCCTCTGTCTTCCTCCTCTTCTCTCTCGCCTCTCCCTCGTTCTCTCCGAGTGCGAGAGAGGGAACAGAACGGCTGCCGCTCCTTCACCTCCATCCTGACTTCATGCTTTTCCTCCTTTCCTCCCTCGGCTCACCTCCTTCTGAGCTTTTCTGCGTGTTGTAATTTTAATTTTCTCTTCTTTTTTGTTCCTCTCCTCTCCCCTTCACTTTTGGTATTCCACACTTCCTCTAGGCAAAGTTACACTCCACCTGCTCCGAGGAAGAAGGGGACAATAGCAACTGAGGAAAAAAGAAAAGAGGAAAGAAGGAAAAATGAGAGTGGCTGAAAGAAACTGTCAAATAAAGAGGGCTGAAGAAATTATCAACTTGAGAGAACTGTCTGTTCCAAGCTGTTCCTCTCTATCTAGAAGAGCAGCAGCATTCAATAAGGGAAAAATGAGAGGAGCGAAAGAATAATAAGACAAAATGGAGTGAGGGAGAGAGAGAGCGAGAAAGAGCTGTTGAAAGAGAGCAAATAAGAGGACAAATAAGAGAAGACATCAGCAGCTGAGGCCTGAAAGGAGAAGTGAGTGGGGAAAAAAATAAATAAAAGACAGGTCACTATCCATTTACTGTTTTAATAATCTCTAATAATAATAAAGTGATAGTAATATTGATAATCAGTTTTAGCAGTAAGGACTGACATCCTTTTTTTTACATTTTTATTTATTTGATTATTATGTATTTGTTTTCGTGTGATATATATATATATATATTTCATGTAAAGGAGGATTCAGTTTGGCTAACACTTAAGTTGAGCCCTACGCTGGATGGCTTTACACCCTAATAGACATAACACTTGGCATGAAACGTGGAGATCTAATATGGAGCTGCTCCATCAGTGTTTTATAGAGCGGTATAACAAGCTGTGTGTGCAAAATTGATGTGTGTCCACAAAGGGTGTAGATTAAAGTTGAATTTACTAATTATGAGGGGAGTCTACAAGGGGTTGTGGTAAATAGAGGCAGGAGAGAGAGAGAGAGAGAGAGAGAGAGAGAGAGAGAGAGAGAGAGAGAGAGAATTGGGAGAGAGAGAGAGAGAGAGAGAGAGAGAGAGAGAGAATTGGGAGAGAGAGAGAGAGAGAGAGAGAGAGAGAGAGAATTGGGAGAGAAAGGGGAGAGAAAAAAAGAAATAATCAGTAGTACTATTGGGACAACTCCATTAATCCAGCCAGTTAATCTCAGCAGGCTCATAAATCCCAGCGTCCTGCCACACTTACACTTTCACTGAAGCATGAACGCTAACCGCCCGCTAATACTTATCCATGTCCCTCCACAGTGTACTGCTCATTCGGAGCCACCAGCAGATACAGAAACAGCTGCTCACGATAAAACATCACCACTGGCATCACACACACACACACACACACACACACACACTCACAGACACTCTCACACACACACAGGCCCAAATGTGCTTATGGGGCACGAAGTGAAAAGAGCAACACACTCACAGCATCATGGAGTATAAAACCCCTTGGCTCTACGTTCACTGGCAGTGGTAAACAAGCAAAAAGCCTCAGGCTCAGTCTGTCTTAAAGTTTCAGCTGAACAATGAACAGAGGTAACTTCACCGTAGAGGAAACTGGAATACAAAGCTGCATATACATGAAAAAACAGTAATCTACACTCTTGTCAATAACAAAATATGTTGTTACTTTGCATAATTCAGTGAAAGCTTGTTCTGGTTTCACTTGGAATAAACAAAAATACCACAACTGGGTATTGAGTCATAATAAGAAGAAACTTCTTACTTCAAAATGATGACTTCCTTTCTCATAACTGTGAGTCGGGATTTCCTAATTATGATTTAGGTCCTGATAATAATTACATCCTCTTTTTACTTACTATTATGAGACAGCGAGTCATAATTATGAGATGCTATTTCATGACTATAACTAGTAACATGACTGTATCAGAGATTCTGTACTGTATTTTAAACATGTCTGCCCTCATGTGAGGGACCCATTCTATGGTGCATAAACCACTTCAATCAGGGATTACAAGCAATCTGATTCTTCATCTCATGTGAATGGCAATTTTTAGTAAAGAAAAATAATAATATATAACAAATCACATCATTATAATTGCATACATTTTGGTTGCAAAATGACTGATGGGGTTATTCATATATTACAGAAAGCAAAAGACGTAAGGGTTAAACTTGTTGCTGCTAAAATCTATATAACTAAACCTGATTAGATTCCACTGTAAATCCTGAAGTGTATCTGCTGCTCATCCCAACCCAGAAATAAAATAAAAATAATTTGCATGAATGCTTTTTTGACAGTGGATTTTTTTCATACTATCCAAACACGGCTTCCAGTCCTCCTCAAAATACTTCTGTATTATGCTGATCTTAAGAGCTTGAGGGGATTGGGATTGTTTATTTTGTTTTCCGAATCCCAGCATCTTTCAGCACGTATCTCCAGACGTATCATAGCCAAGCATCAGAACAGACGGATGCAGGTGGAAAAAAAATCTCCAGAGCCTCCTGGTTTATAGCCTAAAGCAAAGTGAGGAAGAGGAGGAGGGAACATAAGATGAACGGGGTTTCTACACTGTAACATGGAACCCAGCATCACAACATGTTGCTTTCACAGTTCAGATATCTACACAAGGAGATCCAGTTTTGTGTAAAATCTTATAACTGGCAAATTATAACATGCATTTTATGCATTTTTTTTCTGCTGAATTTGGCAAACTGGTAAAAAAATACAACCCATACAAAACAGAAAATAAATATAAAAAGAGTCTGTTCACCTTCTTAACCTGAGCCTTAGTATCAGTGGCCTCACCAGGGAAAAAAAGACCCTGAGCCCTCTCACTGACATTAATCTCCTCGACTCCAGACAAAAGGACAGAGCGATTTCACCTTTTTAAGCCCGTTTTAAATGAGGATGTACTAGAACGAGGTGTGCAGGTATAAATCACGCTAATGTTTGGTGAGAGGAAGTGCTCCAGTGGCCACATCATGCCCAGGTGGGCCGTTGACCCAGGAGACTGCAGGAAAACCAGCGACGCTGCAAAAACCACAGTCCAGAGTGTGCAGAGCCTGAAGTGGGGGGAGAAATCAGGCGAGGAAATGACATGCAGCTGGTCAATGCTTATAATGATCTAATGCTGCACTCATGACAGTTGGGAACTGGGAATTGTCCAAATGCCATGCTTTCCACCTCAAAGCCACTGTTTCACACTCATAAAAACAAAGGTTCCAGGGCTCCGGATTATAAGCATTGGTGCAATCATCAGAAGATTGTAAGTTCAACACTAGGTGATGCCTAAGCCATCCAAGGCCAACAGAGTATAATCAGCCTCACTGTCTCTGGGAGGGTAGAATGATCCTTCCTTCTTCTCCACCAGTATTCCACTTTTAGATACGTCACAGAACACAACAGCATAGCATGCACCTCCAAACATGCTGATTGGTCCAATGTTGCTTTGTTTGCAGCCATTTAAAAAGAAGAAGTGGCTAGTTTTAAGACTTGGCAGAAGCTTATATTAGTCTTCATGTGTCTGGCTGGGTGGCATAATATGATTGTAAGAGTCCTATATAGCTGGAATGAAAGTGGAACTGACAGTGGGCAGCTGTGTACTAATGGTTACAGAAGTGGGCTTGGGGCTGGAAAGTCACTGGTTCAATCCCCATGACTGGCAAGAAACTGGCATTGGTGGGAATGAAGCAACAGAGCTGTGTCCTCCCTCAACAGCCCCTGAGTAAGGCTTCTAAACCTTGAAAACCTTCTAAACTGCTGCCCGGGCACTGGGGATGACTACCGGCTGGTCTGTGTTTGTGTGTGTGCTTGTGGTGCATGTGTGTGTGTGTGTGTGCATGTCACAGATGCCACAGATTGGTTAAATAAGAAATAAAAATGCCATTCTTTTAGAACAATAAAACATGTTTATTATATAAAAGATTTTTTTATATAAATTAGGTTAAAATGAGTAAAACAAGGTTCCTAAATGATTCTTGGCTTGGCTTATACCTTAAATTGGAACCTTTACATGTTGTGGAGGTAATTCAAATCCTAAAAATGGCTCTGCACACTCGCACATCTCATTTAGAAGCCAATGTTAATGAATCATCCATTGAAATGTTCTTCCAGGAAGCCACTGCAGTTCTTCTGTGGCACTCTCTTTGGCATTTATATTTTGAAAAGTGCAGGATGGAACAAAATAGAACCCACAGTAAGCTACCACATGTTTCAGCTGCTGGGTCTGTATAAGACACTGTTAAATGGCTATTGTACTGTACATAAATGTGCCCAAAAATAGAAGAAGTACAAGAGGCTAGTGTTTAATTTGTGTTTCAGCATTTCTCATTTGTTCACAGGGGTCCAAATGTTGTCTGACTAGTGAGCGGACCAACAATGGACAACTAGAGCCTAAATACAGATATTCAAATGTGAAATATGCAGTGATTAACACCTGGAAATGGTGTGGCAATGAAAAAACTTGGAAGAAGAGTTTAACTCATGGCTGCAAACAATAGCATCCATTACACATTTTCAATATCCCTGTAGCTATAAATCACCTGTACATAATAGCACACCTACCTAACACATATCCCTCCATTGACAAATACTGTCTTCAGCCTCCTGTCTGCAGAGACATGTTTTGACAAGTTGTGTTATGAACAAGTGTGTGAGAAATGAGGGAAAGCATTGGAAAATATTAACACATTTGCATGAAAAGACTACTGTTGTGATAATAAAGGTGACAATGGAGGGTTTAGCATCCACTTAATTTATGCAAATGCATATAAAAACGGCAGACAAAAATATTTATATTATTCATGTCAAAGTTAAGGCGTTAATAACACACTGCTAACACTGTTAACACATTCCCGTAGTTTGTCCATGTGAACCATAGAAAGTTGTAGGCAAAATGATGCCCGATATTTCTGTCACCTTCCCCAGAGGCAGAAGGCATACCTCTGTGTAAACGATGAACAACCTGCCATTTTAGGGATGTAGAGCACAGTGCTTCAAAATACAGGAAAGCATAGTGGTGAATTTTTGAGTAAATATTGATGGTAGTGGAGGCAAACTCATGTCTGACACTACAGACTCTCAGAAACTTGCCCTAGTGGCGTTCTCAGGATTCCAAAGTGGGACAGTTACTTCAGCCTTCATTAAATGGGCCACTGCACTCTTTGTCCAACATCTCTGAATTACAATGTAGTGCTGACAGAGGGTTGTCAAAACTGCTCTACTGAGAGCTAATAAAGATTCAAATCACTATTTTATACGCCATGTACGGTAAGCAAGACTCTTGTTTTTTTGCCTTTGGAGCAAGTGTTTCACATAATCGCAGAGAATTCGAGCAAAACAACAGTTTTGTTGCATTTTTATACAGGTTTCCACTCTATAACATGGTCTCGCCAGTCACAAGATGCTACATAGCAGGTAGAGTGCAAGCTAGCATGTGCATCCTCTGAGATGTGAATTCAACCACTGCATATTTCTAAAGTCCTTTTTTCTCATTAGACAGGTCAGCACACTAGAGGAAAATGCTGAGCCCAATATTGCTGTGTTATAACAAAAATCTACATTAGCTATCATCACACAAAGCACTGGAGGAGAGACTGATAGAAGACAATTGAAGAAGACAATTCCAGCATTTCCACACTTCACATGGTCAAGGTATTCCAACTGTTTCCATTTATGAATGGGACAAACTACTTGAGATTTTGATTGGCCTCAAAACGTTGTGTGTATGAATGCACCAAGATGTGTGTGTATATGGATTCTGTAGTTGAATAGGCTCAAATGGGGGAAAAAGGAAAACTGCCCCTTTAACAATGGAATATGAGCCCTGCTAATGAGAGCCTTGTAAAATCTGTTCTCAGAGGGAATATGGATGCTGTTGTCTGGTGTTCTATAACAGTTTACAGCCAGGAATTCAGTAGATTCATCGCTGGGCACTTAGAGGGAACAGACTCCTTCTGAAACAATAGCATTTTTGCGTTCTGCTTTTTCCTAATTCAGAAAAAGCTGCAGTTTGTGTTTTTCCTCCTCTAACTGGATCAGCGACGGAGGCAGGCAGAGGCGCACACAGCGGCGTGACTTTGAACCGATAAAGTCACTTATAGCTAAATAAATTGTCTGCAACCTTGGTGACCCATATTTCTTACCTAAGCACATCGGCTTGTTTGAGGAGACAGAGTGAGAGAGCGACACGGAGACAGAGTCAGCGAGAGAGCGAGAGACAGACAGAGAGAAAGACAGTGCTGAAAGCTCTGCGGCAAGTTTCTCCCCTCAGTAATTACATTTCATTGGGACTTTTTTGACTATCACATTGTGCCTGTGACCCTTAACTCCATAAATAATGGCGGCTGTATGTGCCAACAGTGTCGCCAGCATTTCTACAGAATTTCCACCTGCAACCTTGTTCTCCTTCATTTCTCATTCATCTTATTCTCTCATCCCTCCATCCCAGTTACTGGGTTTATTACCCTTATAATTCCCTTTTACTTTGTAACCATAAAACGGTTACATTCAAACGTACCAAAGGCCTCTTCAGCCCACTACAGCTGTCACCATTTCTTAAAAGTGTGCCAATCATCCAGCACATCTGTCGTCATCTTTGACATGTTATATCAAATGTTTTTGCCTATTTTGAGTATTCATAGATTTACCAGTAATTTACAGCTTGTATAGGACAGTAATTACTGCAAAACTGCCATCTCCTGAAGGCCTAAACAGTACAAGCACCACTACTTAGCACAGAGTGGGGGGGCCTGACTTTACAATAACAGTTAGCTGTTTCAAGATCTTAATTCTTTTGATTTCATCCAAAACTAAAGGTCCTGTGGGTTTCTAATGCCAAATTCAAACAATGGCATGGATCTTACCACTCTGTACAATCCAACGTAATATCTCATGCACTGCCACTTTTTCTGGACTTATATACATTATGCACATATATTATCATTTGTTAATGAAACTCTTTAAATTCACAGACACTTGTTCTATACCTCTTTTCTGTTCTCACTAAATAACTCACAATATAAAGTTACATATGAATTCTCAGTTAACTGTTTATTCAGTGGTTACTGAGTCATATATGTCATTTTTTTTTATTAAAGTAATTTAATGTTGCTATTGTAGGACTAATAATAATATGTTATTGAAGTACTTTATTTTTATTAAATCTTTTTATTTTTGCTTTTTTATTTTATATATTTTATATTTTTATTGTAATTGCCTCTTGCAGTTTGATTTATTGTAGCATTGCATTCTTTTATCCCTTACTTTGTCTGTAAACCTGTAAAAAGTTTGCAACTTTGCTCTTGTATTTTCTATATTGTAACTGCTTTTTCCCCTTATGGATCTAATAAATTATTAATCTCTCTCTCTCTCTCTCTCTCTCTCTCTCTCTCTCTCTCTCTCTCTCTCTCTCTCTCTCTCTATCAGATAAGTTTCCTGTTGCTCTGGATTGCTAGCTTTATGTTCAAAAATACCACTGTGTTGACTACAAAAATATGTCTGAATAAAGTTGAACAAAATAAGTTTTTTTTTTAAGTTTGGGCAAAGGATCAACCCCAACCTCCTACACATTTCACACATTATAAATCATACTCTCTCCCTCCTTTTTCTTGTGACAAACCTTCATAACCCCCCCTACCACCCCATCACCTCCCACACTTCCATGGCTGCTTTCTCCTGCTGAGTGACAAGGGGGTTCCTGTGTGCGCCCACAGCAAAGCTGTCCAGAACTCCTACCAAACCTACTCCAAGTTTACCTCCCCTTACCTCAAGCCAAAGTTTTGGCAAAAATAACTGTTTTTCAACTTATAAAATTGTCACCCATCGTAAAAGATGTGTTTAAATGAATTACAAAAACACCAGTGAAATGCGCAATATTATAAAATATGTTACATTTAACAGCATGTTCCGTCTCCATCTGCACCGACTGGAACATTTTGAAACTTTACCCGTGTTTACACAGGGTATCGGAATTTGATTTCAAAATGGTAAGGGAAATAAATTTGTCATGATATGGGTCCTTTAATCTTTCCACAGTTCTGTGGAAATATGGCTTCTTCATTCCTCAGAACCAGACAAACTACTACATCACACTCTGTCTCTCTTCCTGTCTGTCTGCTTGCTTCTCTCTCTCTCTCTCTCTCTCTCTCTCTCTCTCTCTCTCTCCTCCCTCCATCCCTCCCTCATCGTTGATCTGTGACTGACCATTCAGGTTCACTCCAGGACGCTAAGTAAGTGCTGCTAGCTTGAGGAAATACAGCGTGTCCCCCCTCCCAACAACGCCCCCCCCCCCCCACACCCCACACCCAAGCTTTAGTGTGGCCGCCACCTCCGACAATAGCTAGCTTTGACAGCTCTGCATAATTCATGCGCTGTGCTGCTCCCTCGCTGAGGCAAAGCCAAGCTTCTAGCCACTCACACACACACACACTCTCACTCACACACACACACACACCGTTAGACTGAGGAACCAACCAGTGAAGGAATAAAGAAAAAAATAGAAAGAAGCTGCAGACGGGAAACAAGGGCACGCTTCCATTAGCCAGAGCCTGTTCCTTCACAGCCTGAGAGAGAGAGAGAGCACTGGAGCTGTCTGGGGCTTTGTCGCTTTCTCAAGAAGTGAGATAGATAGAGAGGGTAAGGAAGAGAGAGAGAGAGAGAGAGAGAGAGAGGAGGAGAGAGAGAGAGATGCTCTTATGAACCTCCTTTCCCTCCACTCATGATCTCTGAACAGCTCTCGGAGGAATATGCGACACTAGCTCGAAGTGGCTCACTGCTAATATCTACTTAAAGAAATAGTTCAGAGAGAAAATTTCAAATTCACACATTTTCCCCTCCAGCTCAAATGTAGTTAATCAACCAAGATAAGTTCCTTAATTTAGTTTTGTAGTAGAGCAACAAGGCTAATGTAGCTCACAAGTACAAGCTAATATCCCATCAATTAGCATCACTAATTGTGCATCTAAATGAGTGCACACTAATGAGTTATTGAGTCGTCTCAGAGTTGCTTCTGTTGTTTGTGACACCACAGGACACATACATGGCCAAGGGTTTGGATACTTAACAACTCGGTGTTGTAGGTATAGGGGTGGTAGAACTGTAGAGTAGCACACAACGTTTCCAAATATACTGGACATGTTGTACTGAGGTCCTTCCTGCATCAGCTGTGCAAGCAAAGCTCCTCTAAGGCTTTAACAGGTCAGAACAATATATATATCACATCATATAGTATACAGTATATAGTTATAAACACCACTTCAGCTCTTCCCATAGGTATTGGTCGGAGCTCCATTACTCCAGAGAACACAGTTCCACTACTCCACAGCTCTGTGCAGGAGGCTTTATACCTCCCAGCCCAACTTCAGTGCCCACAGTGAGTGTACCTTATAGAGCTACATTTCCAGAACACTGTTATCTAGCAGGTATGTGGCATGAATAAACATTATCATTACACACAATATGCTTTTAATAATACGTAATGTGTTGACACGGTGTTCATGCTAGAAATAAATGAATTAAATACATTTAATAAAAATTATTTCACAAAAGTATAATCACTCTATTATGTATTACAATTATTATTTACATTATTTGTAGTTGTTAACAGAACCAATGAACAGGTATTACTACAACAGGCAGAGAAAACCAAGTCACAAGCACATGTAGATAATGGTGCACCATTATATTCAAAAGTAAGTCTATTTGTGATTACCCGTCTACTCCACACAGTTTGAGAGATGAATGGGAAGATTTAGGCCTGTCGATTGCACAATGCTCATTAGTAGCTGCTAATTTTAGTTCCCACTGCTTGTTAAAGGAGCAAACATCAGACACAGAAAATATTTTGGATGATCATCTACATTTAGGGTGAAGAAGAAACTGTGTAAATGAGGTGTTTCTCTATTGATTGAAGTCTATCAGTCGGCAAACTACTTTTAACCTACTGCTTTAATAACAATGGAGCACGGGCTCATGCCGAAAATCGGAGGCTTGTTCAAGACTCTGACGACTCACCTGCAGCTTAAAGATCCCTAATTTCCTAAACTCATAAAAACGAAGGCCTCATTAGGAAGTTCTTTGGCCTTGTGCAGTATTGGACTTGCTCGGATGAAAGGTTTTCCCGATTCTACTCATGTTTCAGAAGGGTGGGGAGTGTTATATAGGTCATGATCGCACACTCACTTGCAGAATACAGAGATTCTAGCTTATATTATTAAAACATAACTGCGAATCGCCCTGCGCTTTTGGACCGGATTTGGATTTTTTTCTTGCTTTGGTCTTACCGAGCCATGGTTCTGCTCAGTGGAAGTGGCACTGACTTTAGACAGTTTATGAATCAAAAGCTTTTACTGCTGTTTAGAATAAAACCCAGTGAGGCATGAGGTTCCAGACATTTTTTTTCTTTCTTTTTTTTTTCTTTAATTGTAAATAGGTTACTGCATTGTGAGCACCGCCCACCCAGACTGAAAAAATGGAGCTTCACACCTCTGTAGTCTCACTGCAAACACCAAGCTCTGAGTTATTATTTATGCCCTAAACAACTGCATGCACACCAGCACAAAATCTCACATGTACCTGTGATGTACTTGGGACTAGTAATTTCTGCTTTTTGTTCTCCTATGTGTACTATGTCAATGATTTATGTCTATGTAACCTTTAAGCCTAAACTCTCAGACAGAGCCACTTTTGATTAATCTCTTCTTTTCAGTAAGAACAGCACTGTTAACTTTAGTTTTATTTACATGACACTGCAGATTTAATCATATATTATAATTCTATAACTCTCTCACTCACACACAGACACACACACATTATATATATATATATATATATATAAACCAGCGATATTAAATTAATTGAGATATCATCAATAATATTTAATATGTTGTAAAAGCATTGAGTGCTCTGCTATATAATGGAGTATGTTTTCATATATTCTGCTGTATTAAGAAGATCCTGTTGTTCATGAGGATGAAAATGTTCCTAATCTGTAAGTTCATAGGCTCTGATTGAGCAGGATTGTAATATGTTTATTATGGATTTATATCTCCTATTTCTTTGTATAGGACTGTAAAATTAACATGTTTATTATACCAATAATAATTAACATTGTTTATTGGTACCCATTCCAATGTAGAAGGGTTTATCAATGGTGTTTATGGAAAAATATTTCTTATAGTAGTGTAGGAGTGTTTATTAAATGATCCTGTCCTTTCTCTAGTGTACAGTTCCTTATTGAGTGCTGTATCTGGGGATAGAGCGATAATACATGATGCAAAATGAAGGCGTACAAAAAGAGAAAGGCCGTAACGCAGGTCTAAAATTTCATCAATATGTAATTTTAGTCAACACACAGTTGAATATTCACACACACAAATTCATGGTGTGAGTTAGCTTCACTCCAGATGGAAGAAACTCCTAAATAAGATTGCCACTCAGCACAAGAATGGTACTAATTTTTTTTTTTCTGAGACCAACAATTATTCTGCATCAAGCACACCTCCAGCTTATGAACACCAAATTGGACTGCAAATGGAGACACTCTATCCACTACCGCATGCTAAACTGCTGAATCGATTAAAAGGCATTGTTCCCTAGTCCCAAGGGGTCCACATGCTCCTCTCCATCTCTCTGCACTTTTCCTCCATTCTTTCCTCATAGCCTGCAAATAGGGGCTTAAATCTCTGAGCACACAACAGTGTAATCTGACTGCAGCTCTTGAGAAAACGTGATTTGATTTATGATTTGTTATTAAACTATTCAGTGTAGCATGACATTTTACATTTCACTTTGATTCAGTTTGGTTCTGATTCTTTATTAAATGATTCAGTGTATCGCAAACCTCAAATTTCACTATGATTTTACAGATCTACATCAGTTTAGCATCCCAGTCTTTTAAATTATACGGTAAAATACAGGAGAGCCAATAAGAAAAAGGCCAGTGAAATACATCAGTGTAGAAGCCATGCTCAAAACATAGGCCTGTTTAATTCTAAGGGATAAAGGGGGCTTGGAAAATTGGTTATGTAAGATGAGGTAAGAGTGTTTGTGGTTTGTAAAATCTGCACAAATGTTATAAATGGACATCGAGGGGAAAAACAAAATATAAAAAAAAAAGAAATTTGGTATATGGGCTCTTGACTTCCACTAAGTAGAGAGGTTGCTAGAGAAGCACTGATGCCTGGTCAGCGAGCTGGAGGTCTATAGCAAATCACACATATCACAGACTGCCTCACACACAGCAGGAGGCGGGCGAAAGAGCACCATGGCAAATCAGCCAGAAAAGTAGAGAGAGAGAGAGAGAGAGAGAGAGAGAGAGAGAGAGAGAGAGAGAGAGAGAGAGAGAGAGAAGAGAGTGTGTGTGAGAGAGAGAGAGCGAGAGAGAGAGAGAGAGAGAGAGAGAGAGAGAGAGAGGCAGAGAGAGAGAGAGAGAGAAAGAGATAGAGTGTGTGTGAGAGAGAGAGAGTGAGAGAGAGAGAGAGAGAGAGAGAGAGAGAGAGAGAGAGAGAGAGAGAGAGAGAGAGAGAGAGAGAGAGAGAGAGAGATTTATTGAGCAAAAACAGAGTTAATGAAAATAACAAGCAAAAGGAGGAAAAGGTATGGCAGGAAAAAAGAAGAGAACAGAGTAATAGAAGAAATGAGAGAGAGAGAGAGAGAGAGAGAGAAAGAGAGAGAGAGGCAGAGAGAGGGGGCAGAGTGAGAGAGAGAGAGAGAGAGAGAGAGAGAGAGAGAGAGAGGGACAGAGAGAGAGGCAGAGAGAGAGAGAACGAGAGAGAGGCAGAGAGAGAGGCAGAGAGAGAGCGAGAGAGAGAGAGAGAGAGAGAGAGAGAGAGAGAGAGAGCGAGAGAGAGAGGCAGAGAGAGAGAGAGAGGCAGAGAGAGAGAGCGAGAGAGAGAGAGAGAGAGAGGCAGAGAGAGAGGCAGAGAGAGAGAACGAGAGAGAGAGAGAGAGAGAGAGAGAGAGAGAGAGGCAGAGAGAGAGGCAGAGAGAGAGAGCGAGAGAGAGAGAGCGAGAGAGAGAGAGAGAGAGAGAGAGAGCGAGAGAGAGAGAGAGAGAGAGAGAGAAGTGGACATAAAAGAGATGGAAAGAGAAGTAAAAAGAGTAAAAAGTAAGTAAGATAGAGTAAGAAAGGCTAAAACGAGGAAAGAGCTCATGAAAAGAAATTGGAAGTAAAAAGAAAGAGTGATGACAGAGTGAGCAAGAAAAAAAGACATGTAAGAGAGAGAGATGTGTAAGGTTGAGGATGAAGGCATTTACAAAACATACAACTCTCTCTCTCTCTCTCTCTCTCTCACACACACACATACACACACACACACACACGCACAACAATCCTATGGATACTCTTTCTCTGGAGACTGTAGCAGAAAATATTACTAAACATAAAAACACACATACACTGTATTTATATTCTTGTGTATACAGAAGGGACAGATTTCAGATGTCACACTATAACATATTTCCACAAAGAACTTACTGCATAATTAACCATTACAGGCTAACTGCTTATCAATTATCATTTATGCACATAATTACTATCGAAGGTGAGTGGGAGCACTGGAACTGTATTTTCCAATGCCAATGGGATGAGTTTTAGCGGCATATGAAATTCACAACTAATCATTTAACATCCAGAACTGACCTCACTAATGCTCTTGTGGCTGAGTGCCATCAAATTCTAACAGCAATGCTCTAATACAGGGGAAATTAATTAAAATTCATTATGATCCCGTTAGAGAACATTTTCTAAAGCCAAGATCTGGAACATAATGTATAACCTGCATTATGATCAGTGCCATATCCGGTACATTAAAATAACCTTGTAGTTATAGCATCATTTTACGTAGTTAACAACTGCATGTCAAATCAAATTACACTTTCAATTACATTTCAGCAAGATCTATAAATAACAAATACTCTAAATAAAATGTCCTTTTCTCAGTTCAAGTAAATAAATGACAACACTGTCGTCCCAAAAGAGCTTTTATCACGTCTCTTGGACTATTTTTACTGGCCCCAGGACAGTGGTGTCTGGAGCCCTGCCCTGTGTGTGTCACTCATTTGAGTCGCAGCGCTCATCATAATGCACAGATCTGATTGGCTTCACGTGCGATATGAAGACATGCATGTGAAAAGTCTGTGAGTTTCCTGGAGCACTAAAACACACAATAGTGTATCAGTTACAGGTCTAGGTCTGGATAGGGCAGCTTCTGGGCCCAAACTCATACTGTGATCCGCCTGTTCATGACCCCTCTAATACCTATTGCTGATAAAAACCTGATGCTTCAGGGACAAGGGACAAATCTTTTATAGACACCCCTGATTTGGGAAGAACAAGTGTTCAAAAAAAGGTTTTGTTAAATTGTTAGCATCCACTTTACTTATTTATTTACAGTTGGTGAATGTGTTATTAACATACCATATTTAAAAAACCTTAACCTGAAGCAATCTTCAAACAGCACATTAAAATATAATTAAAATTCCAACAGAAGGCAAGGCATCCTCAAAATTTTGATGGTGGTTCTCTATCAGCAGCCTCAGGGCAGGGTAATTCAGCAGACTCTTCAGATGATCCATAAAAGCACATTAATTTTTCTCATCATTAGAGTGCGGCTACCGCCATTGGTCATCACTCACTCCTGGGGCATCGTTACTAATTCTGTACTGCACCAACACACACTGAACTGACGACGTTAAGCCCATTATGAAATCAAAACTTGGTGCTGATGTAATGCCCTAGTCACCCCA
This sequence comes from Hoplias malabaricus, assembly GCF_029633855.1. Lineage (NCBI taxonomy): Eukaryota > Metazoa > Chordata > Actinopteri > Characiformes > Erythrinidae > Hoplias > Hoplias malabaricus. Next base: position 24,643,234 of record NC_089816.1, on the reverse strand, counting down.
CACCAGACCCCAACCCAGCAAAGTTCAAATGCTACGATCTTCAGAAGATCTCTCTGAAGAAGAGAGAACAGGGTGGAGAACAGCCAAAGCATGGCATTACACTAGAATACACTCAAAACTGCATCATAGTCTGTGTCTTGTGTGACAATGGGGTTGCATTGCCTTAACTGTTTTCCAGTATAATACATCTGACCAGTGTGCACACAACCCCTTGTATCATTAGTTGAACAGTTAAGTCTAACTTCGCTACTATTAAATAAACTAACAATTTAGATTTCTTGCTGCATACTTTAACACGATAAAGCACATCATACACAGATATGATACTGAATATTTCTTTTTAGGAACCCTCCTAAACAATGATTTAGTGCCTTTCAGGACCCCCCAGTACCCCCTGTATTTAACACCTTGCTTCTGACTTCCGCTTAAGAATACCCAAATATTATAATATCCCCAAAAATATTAGAACACAAATATAGTTTGAGTGCTCTCACCTTGAGTGGTTAACCATATAATCAGCCAGCAATGACAATCCAAAAGTGATTCCATATTACAACTGATACTGAATAATTCTTAGTATTCAGTAAAAAAAAAACTGATCTAGCCATGATCCATCTATCACAAATGTGTTTTTGTAACTACAGTAGGTTGGAAAAGTAGTACAATGAATGTCAAGTATAATGAGGCTTGTCAAGTTCTTCTACAACAAACCAAGCAATATTTCCTCCATTGGCGATTTGTGTTTTAGCTGGTAAAGTTCTCCTACATTAACCAAACACAAATTCACGTGTAGGTATTTCCCCTAATCTCAAGTATTTAAGAGGATTGCACTAATTAAAATAAGCACAATTATTTTCAACAGTTGTTAGCTTTCACAAGTGTAGACTGTAATAATACCAAGCGGAATGAGTGGTCTCATTTGTTAAATGGAGGCAAATACATGCGAATAAAGCAGAAATTAATATTTAAGACATGAATGTTGTGATTAATGATTATTTATTTGAGCTAAAGCTGTCATTTGGAGCTCCAAAGTACCAAATGCAAGGAGGCAAAATAGCTAAATCATACCGCCAAATTCGACATGTGCTTTAAGAGCTGCATACAATGAACAATGACAACTCAGTTGCTAATTGCAGTTTTTATATTCCATTTAATTGTCAGCCACAATTCAACGATCATGACAGGCCTATTCGTCTGTCAGACTGCCAGATGGTAAAGCATGATTCATAACACCAGAGAACGTGTTTCCACTGCTCCAGAGTCCAATGACAGTGTGCTTTACACCACTCCAGCTGACGCTCAGCTTTGCAGACAGTGATCTTGGGCTTGTGTGCAGCTGTTCAGCTTCTGTGGTCACCACGGAAACCTCATGAAATGCTTCAAATGAACAGTTCTTCTGCTAACTTTGCTTTCAGATGCTGTTGGAATCTTGTGGTGAATGTTAAAACTAAGGCCAGTTGGTTTCAGCACATGTTCTATGAACTTATGTGGCCCACCTCTTCACAGCTGACACTGTTTTTGCACCTAGATTCAAAACTACACCATTTACACCATGACCTAGGCAGCTCTAACAAGGAAGAAAGTTCTACTGCTAGTGTTACACTACTGAGACTGCATGGCTTGCAAGACTGCATCTGTTAACAACAGATGTGGCTGAACACACTAATTAGAAGGGTTGTCCACATACTTCTAGCTATGAAGTGTAACTCGAGGCAACATATTCTCATGCATATGTCTTGCATAAAATATAAATATCATGTGAAATTAATGTTAAATTTATATATTTAGTAGGTATAAAGGAATGCATTTATGGAACATATTTACATTGTACGGCCTATAAATGGACACCTGCTGGTCTGGATTTTCATCTGAAATCAACTCTATTAAAAAGGAAGCCTCTGCCCTTGGTGCAGTGAATGTCTCTACATTTATAAGAATCTGATGGCATGAAAGCATGAGAACTTTAGTGAGGTGGGATGATTCATTCTGGATCATAAACACACAACTCCAGTTCATTCCAAAGCTTTTTGGATGGAGCTCCATCACTGCAGAGAACATAGTTCCACAGTTCAACAGCCTAATGAAGGGAGTGGCCCCTCTAGCCAACATTTGGCATTGGGTGTGATGATCCCTAGCTCATGCGTGGCTGCTCCAGAACATCCCCTTTCATTTTGTGCTTTTCTATATAGATTATAAATGATGTGCACGCACAGTCCCACTCACCAGAACACCGAATGCACTGATTAAAAAGAGTGTCTAGGAACTTTTGGACACATTGTGCACAAAAATATCCAAATAACAAGTCTGCATGTTAAGGGCTGTCAAGTGCGCATGAATATGGAGACCACGACTGTAGAAGAAATAAAACTTGTGTGAAAATTCCCCCAGTGTAAGCAGTTTTTATCAAACTGGACACTGACACGAAGAGGACCTTCACGAAAGCTGACTCTTGTGTTTTTCAAAAGCTGCGAGTTTGCATAAAAAGGCACTAAAATATCCTCATTCTTTTTGGGTAATAGACCACATTGGGTATATCACTGTCTTTCATCATCATCAACATCCATATCATCAGTTTAATTTGAAAAGCCCTGGCCAAAGGACAACAAGTTTTGATGATTTTCCAAATTGCAAAGAAGTCCTCTCCAGAGAGTAAACTGAAATAAAACATTGTCTGCAAAAATTGTAGTTCAGACACTACTGGACAAAGATAAAACATAAAATACATGTATAGTTTATATTGTCACTGTCCAATCAAAAACACCTATCTGAATTTGTGTCAATGTTTACTTTTCAACATCATTTGAACATAGCAGCTGTCCTTCTCATGTTAACGTTTCATGATGAATTTAATTATTTCAAAAACCTTTTTATATAAAGTTTTTTACAGCATTTTGCCATAACATTAATGCCACCACCTTGTATGTGCAATGTTCACTTTATCTTTATCAGCTATTAACTATAATTTTAGTTCTACAATTACGGTATTATTACAGGAGTCCATATGTTCCTCTGCATATTTATTAGCCCTCTATCACCCTGTTCTTTGATTGTCAGAACTCTCACAGGACCACCACAGAGGAGATTTGTTTGAGTCAGTGACACTGTAGATTAAACAGAGCAGTGATTCCTTTTGGTTTATAATTAATTTATTACTGCCATAGCTGATCAATATGTATGGACATGTATTACATGTATTACTACTGTTTGGAAAGGTAGAGTTGCCTTGATCCTTCTGAGTGCAGTACTTCTTAGCATTACTTATTACTACAGCAATGCTTCAGCATAATGTAAGAAAAGGCAATGTTCTTATGTGCAGATTATTCCAGGTCCTATGCACTTTTGGCCAGGAAATTACTCTTTCAATGTTTTATGCAGGAAGTTGTTTTAATCTGCATTTCTTTTTAGTTTTTTAAAGCCCCTTAAACCTGATCTCAAATATTACCAAGAATGGCAGTTCTATTCATGTCAAACCTTTGCCGTGCTCAAAAGTGTTTCCACATTCACACTGCAATCAGATGAGTGGAGCAAAATAAAAAGTGCAGGTGCTTCCACACAGCTGTACTTCATTATACAATTAAGCAATTAACATTCTAACATGCTCTGTGGCTGGTATCAAAATGCTGAGCAGGCCCAGTTAACCTCGAGTTTAGATTAAGACGAAAAGAAAGAAGAAAAGATCTAAGACACTTTGAGAGATGGTTCATTATTAAGGCATGGGCGTCAGGAGCTTTAGTCACAAAGGCTGCTCAACTGGCTAGTGTTTAAAGATGAGCAGTAACTAAAGTGACATCTCCATGCTGAGCTATGGAAAAACTGTCAGTAAATCAGTCTTGAAATTATGGTTGAAAGCATGCATTCAATGACTTAATTGCATTCAATATATTCAGTGTGTACCAATTCAACACACACTACTGAGACCATGTCACTGCAGCATCGATACCATTACACCACCCAAATCATATCTTCCCTGTGGTGGTCCTGTGGGGGTCCAGATAATTGAAGAACAAGCTGAAAGGGGCCTAGGCAGATTGACTGCTGTCTGTAATTGTAGAGCTACAAAGCTGCTTGGTCAGTGGAGCTGAGAGAATGAACAGATACAGAGAATATATATACTGCTATTATAGCAGGGTTTTAGTGCATAAAGCCCCTCGTTACAAAGACAAATGCACATCTGAGGATTCAGTGGTGCAAAAACCACAGTCACTGATCTACAGAGACGTGGAAAAATGTGTATAATCAGGTGAGTCACCCTTCACCATATTCTCCACCAGTGGGTGAGTGCAAGGGCGGCATACATCAAGGAAACAGTACACGCCTGAATGCTTGACCTCTACAGTGAGAAGGTCCAGTGGCTCTGTTATGCTCTGTTACACAATTTGGCTGGCAAGCTTTGGATCCACTTGTCGCCTTAAAGTATAAAAATAGAATCTGAGTTTTGCTGAATCCTCAGGTGACACAAAGATCTAAGCATTAGCCCTACTTTCAAGATATCATTTTTATTGTTCATCTTGAAGTTTAACAGAGTCATGTTAATTAAGCAACAAACACATACTGGTGTGTTGAGAAAACTTGATTTCACAATACTTTTATGATCTAAATGCTGTCTCATCCTAAGCCTGTGTCAGTATTCATCATGAAAACCAACACTAAGGCTATTGAGGCTGGGCTTGTCTTCTTATTTATAGACGGAGACACTACTCTTGGTCTTTCCAGTGTTCGTTCAGTGTTTTGCTCTATAATGAACAACAGATAGCGTACAGAGCTACTTTTTATTGTTTCAGTGTTAACAGCAGACCCCTAAAACCTAAAAAACAAAAGCATTCGATCCATTTGTGCTTGAGAACTAGAAGTACATGCTATTTTATCACAGTGCTGTTTGATGAAGTGTTTCTGTTGTAAATACCAAAAAAAAGCCTTTATAGTTTATAGTTTAGTTTAAAAAGTTTAGTTCTTTTTTTTCTTTTTTTTTTTTTTTTTGGAGCTTTTTTTTTTTTAATAACATATCTATCATTAGCTCAAATGTAAATGGAATCACTAAGGAGTAAAACAAACTTTCCAGCAATAAGTTCAGAGTTCCAAGTGTCTGAATGACATTATGTGATATAATCAGAAACAAAACACCTTAAACACATCCCTCTGCATCATTAAACGAGTCACCTGTCACAGCCTTTCAAATCATAGACAACAAAACAACAAAAAGAAAAAAAAAAAAGACAAAACTCTTAAAACTCTTCAAAAGCTTTAATCCTTTGGGTGTCATCACACTTCTAAATAAGGAAAGAAGCCCTTAGGGTGTGTGTGTGTGTGTGCATGTGTATGTGCTTGTTTATCATAGATTTTCATAACAAAACTTTTCTTTGCTCATATAGATACGGTGTGAATGGATTAGAGGAGGTGTCATTTATATTGTGCCAAAAGGTCATATAGAAATAGTCCAAAATGAGTAAATTAATAAATAAATCACTTCTTTCCTCATCCAGTAAATCTACCTTTGTAAGTGATGTGAGATTTAGGAAGATGTGGAGTTTATGGAATATTAGAGGTATACAATATATAAAGAACATATCATTACTACATGCTGACAAATATACGTTATGATTTCACGTCTTGACAGCATATAAAAACCAACATTTGTAGGTGTGTGTGTATGTGTGTGTGTGTACTTGGGGCTGCGTGTTTGTCTTTGAAAGCCCTGATTTATCCTTCACTCAATTGTAATGACACACCAATTTCAGATGACAGAATTCTAAAGCCTAATCAATATGCATAAAGCTTGTTGTCATGGCCGGCCGAGAGGGAAATCCGACGTAAATTGATCAGTAGCATCCTGTGGCAGCAGCGGCTTATAAACAGTACAGTGCACTAGACACACATACAAACACACACAGGCTCGCTCACTTACAGCTTTTACATTGATTACCTATTAATTCTGTGAGCTGGTAAATTGCGTTACATTGAGTAAGCATTGAGCGAGTGCTGTTTTTGAGTGGCTGGGGACGTTTACACTCCTCTGTTTGTTGAAGCACATCGTCTTTCACCAAGGAATAAAACCTCATGGAGTCCATCAGACAAAGTCAATAAACCACAACTACTGCTTACAAACCCTAAATAAACCAATTCAAGTGTAGAAACAGTCCTTTTCCCCAACAAAATTGACTGCAGTAAAATTCAACCTTGTCATAAATTTATAACACTGGTCGTCAAGGTTTTCTTGTAATATGATGACGTCATTCTTGAATATGTATCACATTACATACACCAGTAGCAATAAACTTAGGAGAGGATTCAGTTGCACATTCGTGCAGTAGATGTGTGGAAAGGAAGTTTATGCAACAATAATAAAATAAAAGTGCAGTATTGTGGGTCTGAATCAATTGAATTTGTACATTCTTATTCATGTGATCTGGGTAGTTACCAGTGTCCTGTAAAGCTTGTCCAACATCTCTACATTTGCTAGGCCTCTGTGGGAGGAGCTGACAAAAATCGCTTCAAAGCACAAATAATTCAGTGCCTCTGTGCAACCTGACAGTTGTTTAACTTAAAAGTGCCTTTTTACAGAAAGAAGAGAGAAGGATAAATCAGATTAAAGTCCAATAAAAGAGTAGAGTGTGTAAAGTTGACCGATCGTGTGTCCATCCGCAGTGATTACACTGCGCAAATAGAGGGAGTGTGTGATCCGCCTGATCAGCAGTGTGTGTGTTTGTCAGGCTACATTAACCTCCTGTTTGCTTAGCACTTTGAATTAAAATGGCAATGAAGGCCAAGCCACACTCTCAGTCTCTCTCTCTATCACACACACACACACACACACACACACACACACACACACACACACACACACACACAGAGCCATCTATGCTGCCTTGATATCTTTGTATATATAAATACTACTCATCAAAGGTTTTGAATTGCCATTCAATATACAACTACTTTTGTGGCAGATGCTGTTCTTCCAAGATAATGCCAATATTCTTTAGGTTTCAAACTATTTGTAGGCTGTAAAATTAAACCGTGGAGCAATCCCCTGGCAAGGAAAGGGCTCAGGAAGTAACAAAAGCTTTGGTCTAGGACATGGGCCCTACACGACTGTTCTCGCTAACTCTGGCTCAGCTGTTTACCTGTTGGCACCATCCTAATGTGAAGCACCTGGTGAAGGATGTGCTCACAGGTGTAGGAGGGAGAGCCAGAGAAAGTGGAGGGGGCGAGAGAACAAGAGGTTTAATCTCATTTGAGGTGATTCTTAGATTGAGTAGTGCTGAAAGGATACGTAGATTTTGTGTTTCTGATGTTGCTATGTGTTAATAAAAGGCCTGGTGGGCCATCCAGCTTCTGCCTCCAGCATATGTTCCCAGGGTGGCTTGGCATATACATAAAATATAAAGAAACTGTCAATGATGGACAGAGCTTTAGATAATAATCTGGAAAGTGTACAGCATTAAAAATGGGCATCCAGAATGTCTGGTATTCAAAGAGTAGTAACCGAATTTTGTGGAGTTTGACAGAGCCTATAACTGTGAGACTGAGTGGGCCTTGAGCTGGGAGACATCCTCGCTAGCAGTGGAGTCTGAATGAGCCTCAGGATGGAAAAAGTTTCACTGCAGCAGCAGAGTTTTCATTGATACATGTGTTTCGCTTTCTGTGGATTTGTAACTTTTGTGTAACGGCAAAATGTGCTTTGGTTTGAGAAATGTGTTGTATTATTTTTATTACATGCACATACACTTGCTTAGATCTCTCTCTCTCTCTCTCTCTCTCTCTCTCTCTCTCTCACTCTCACAGGATAGACACTGGACGTGTCCCTGCACTAATCCTCCTTTTTGTTTTCTCATTAAAAGCATTTTCTATTAAAACACTACAGCAGCAGCAAGGGGCACTTTAACTGATCAATAATCGTGACAGTGAGTCAAGCTACGCGTCCCATGATGATTTATGGCTGAAAATATTCTAAAGTATGATGGTCAGGGTGATTAGAACTTAAATAGGCCTTTGGGCTTGTGGGAGGGAGGTTGACCGATGGCCAGTTTTTTAATAAGCTTTTGTCCCAAAAAAAAAAATGAACATATAAACAAATGAAAATCACATAGCTTTGGCTTTTATTCAAGCATCTAGAAAGATCTGAGGAGGCGCTCCAGTCCACCGCCGCTGCAGCGATAACCCTTTATCTGTTTCGAGCGTATTTTCTTCACGCTCCAATGATGCAAGCTAACGAAAGCGCCTGAAGATTTCTGTTTCCTCTGAGCGGATGTGACAGCGCTGTAGCCGTGGCGACACCTCTTTTTACTTTCCGCTCTACCTTTCCTCCCCTCCTCCTCATGAATGCTGCTCTCAGGGTGGGCGTTATGACGATATGTTATCATTATAGGGGCAAAATTGCATTGTACATCACGGCATGCTTATTTGAGAATAGGAGGTTATGATCAGTATTTCTAACACTGACCAACCGCATGCATTTTTAAATAGACAGATTTAGACCAATTTATGCTGATTTTGTGCACAACACGCGTACTGCATAAATGTCACTGTGACAAGTTGCAAATGCGATGGCAGCCTGTTTTGATATCGTACGTTGTTGATGTACCAGCAAAATATCCTGGTCTGTGCAGGAGATATAAGATTGAATCTGGTCTGTTTCAAATGTAATGAAATATCATATAATTAACTTTACGCAATATGTCAAACATCAGCCTTGGTGCCAAAACAACGTCAGGCTAGCTGTAGGCTGGAAGTGTGAATGTTTAGTCTAGATGAAAAGTGAAAAAAAAAAACAGAATAAAGATTTTAAAAGCTGTTTGTTTCTCATGCTCTCCAGCAACGGTCAACAGAGCAAATTCACGATTTCTAAGAAGGACACTCTTTAAGCGATCTGTAATCACTCTCCATGCAGTTCAAAGTGTTAATCATCTGCCAAGGTCTGAATGGTCAAGGACTCCTCCACTTCAGGTCTGACCTCACTTGAAAACACCCTCGATATGCAGAATACCGCCAAAGCACAGCAGCTAAAAGGAAATCCCCATATACATCCGTGTACACTTCACACCGGCAAAGGCTTATTCATTTAGCTCTGAAAATGCATAGACAACAACACATACATTAAAAATGTGCACTTTTTGAGCCGGCTGAAAAATATGGTAAGTAAGAAGTGATTGGAGGATGAAGAAAATTATGTGGGGCTTGTGACAATCAACTGATACATGAACAACCACTTAGGAATTATACAGACATTGGCCTGAAAAACAAAAACCAAAACATCACATAAAACATAAGTTTTTATTTCCTAAAAAGGTAAGAAACCAAGATGTTTGGAGTATTTTTAAGCAGCTATAGTTTTATGCCATTCTGGGGTTTCTTAAAATGGACTAAGCTCATCCATGGCCCTCACTGACAATATATCCCTCTGGTCATATTGAGTGATGTGTTTAAAAGCTTGCAGGTCTTTACAGAAAATCATATCAGTATCAGCAAGTACTTAAGGTTTCACTATCAATTTCCTTGTCAAAAAACAAACGTGCTATTGTGTAATCTCTGTATTTTATACTGCAGTCTATCGTTAAATCTAGTAAGCATCTTATTCTTAGCTGCCTGTTATTCGAACCACTGTTCAAAGATAAAAAGCCTCTCTCCTGGCTGAATAAGCGATACATGAGATATAAAGGATCAAGCAGGCTGCTTAAATAAGCAATCCGAGTTTTTTTTTTTTTTTTTAAAAAGGTGTGCTTTTCCCTTTGTTGTCTTTCCACCCTTCCATTACATAGACTTTTTTTCTCGTGTAATCAGAGGACTCCGTGTGTGCTGTCTCTGCACTGTTGAGGCACTGTTAAATGTGACCTTTTCCTTCAGCCTCAAACAACTACAGGCTGGCAAATGCTTTAATGCTACAGAATGCATGGGATTGGAGCAGAATTCACACTGTTGTTACTCGAAACTCACCAAATACCTCAATGTATACTGTTCTGACGAATGCCAGCTTTATGAGGGTTTAACGGTGAAATGGAAAGTTGGCATCATGAATACTAACAGCCAGGTTGTAAACTGCTTTTTATTTCAACCTATCCTGGTCTAAATATACATTTCTGGACGATTAAACTCTTATTTTCTTATTTTCCCAAACACTGCATACTGTTACACACATTGCATCATTGTGTTATTTATTTTTAACCCTGTTTTGTTATTTTGGTTGTGACTCCATAGGTTGTGTGAAATACAGACAATCAGCTTAGGCGGAAGCTTTCATCCACTTGCACTCAATCTCACAATTGTACAAAACTGGTATGGTAAAGGCCAGCACATGCTACCCTCGAGGCATGTGAAGAAGCACAGCTTTTTTCGAATTGCTGCTAATGCAACAACATTGGAGCACAGAATTACTGGAGGAGAACATTAACTACAATTCTGAGCATATAATTTTTCATTTTACTCCAGTGTTTAATAATTTCATTCAAGCGAAACAGACTGAAGTACAGGAGATTCATTCAGTGTCTGTACCTGCTTATTCAGTTCAGGGTCAGGGTGGGTTCGGAGCCTACCCGGAATCACTGGCCTCAATGCAGGAAAACACCCTGGAGGGGGCTCCAGTCCTTCCCAGGGCGACACGCACTCACACATTCCCACCTATGGACACTTTTGAGTCACCAATCAACCTACCAACATGTGTTTCTGGAATGTGGGAGGAAACCCACACAGACAAGGGGAAAACACACTAAATTCCTCACAGACAGTCACCCGGAGCGTGACTTGAACCCACAATCTCCAGGTCGGTGTGACTGCGACACTACCTGCTGCTTTATCTAGGGTTTGGACGTGCTGTGTTTTGACAATAATTATGACAACATGGAACAAAAAGAAGTCAAATGTAAATGCTGAGAAAAAAACAGTTTCAGTGACCAAAGCACAATCACACACCAAATATAAACAGTGCTCAATAAACAAGAGAGAAACAAGCTCCCAGCAACATTAGAAAAAATATCCCAGCTTTAATACTGGAGCATATTTACAGCATGAGCCTCGTCACTGAACTATGAGTCAGAAATACAAAAACAAAATAATTGTTCATTAATCGTAATCGTGGTAAAATGTATTATTAATCGTGATACTGATTTGTGCTCATATCGCCTAGCACTACTTATGATACATTTGTGGAATAATAATGCTAAATTGTATGTAAATCAGTGCTTCAGTTTTCAACTAGTGGTGCCTTTCCAGCGCATATGCAGCAGCGGAGTCAACAAAGAACTACGTAAATCTCATTCCTAATTTTGGAGACTAAGACGCCTTTTGGGAAACACTCCTAAGGCTGTTGTTCTTAATCTTATGCCTTTAACATTAAGAACACCAGCAACGTTAGGTTCCAGTAGATGCATTCGTATTAACATACATTGCCGTATTATGTGCCTCACTATCAACAATATTTACACCCGCACACAAAGACGCCCAAACTGATTAGCTTACTTTTCACAAAAGCTAAAACAAATATAATAAAATAAAAGAGAAAATAGGAGAAAGCCTCTAAATACATTTTGGTCAATCCCCTGGTTTCATGAATTAATGCAGATGTAAAATGATTCAAATATTTTCCCACAAAATCAATTGGATCAATTACAGCAGTTAAACAGCCTTGAAGGTTCTTAATGAGCTGTGTATGTGTGTGTGAGCATGTGTGTGTGTGTGTGTGTGTGTGTGTGAGAGAGAGAGAGTGTCTGTGTCTGTGTGTCTGTGTGTGTAATGAGACCCCATTACTGTGAGGACTGTCATGGTCAAGTGATTGCTCAGAGTGTGTCCTTGTCATGTAATTTTTTTTTTCTTTTTTCATTCCTTGTGCTCTCTTGATGACAGATTAGCATTATTAGTGAAAGGCTCATCATCACAGATGCCTGATGAAACTGTGAGGTTTTAATTGTCCTTTAAAATCACTCAATTACTCCATGCATAGGAACAGTCATTAAAAGGACTTTATGTGAAATAAAACACAGAGCACAGACTGAGACATAGATAGGACAACACACACATACACACACACACACACACACGCACACACACACACACACACACTCACGCATACGCACACATATAAATGTTTGTGTTTGTGTGTGTGTGTGTGTGTATGTGTTCCATATGTTTAGTCTTAGATGTTAAAGGTTTCCTTTCAAAAAATAATGAGAATGAGAGAATGAAAGAATGATGAGACATCTGCATCAAGCTTGAATTGCAGTTTTGCCAAAACTGATAAATGAATAAATTGTACTTGGAAATTAAATTTGTGAAAGGGTGAGTGGGTCTTTGACATTTGCACAGAGCTGTACTTCCAAAACAAACTCTCTTCAAACACACACACACACACACACACACACACACACGCACATATTAAATAATATTCATCAGAATGTTCTCTGGAATGAAATATGTTCATCCTTGAATGGGAGGATGTAATTGGCAGGCTAACGTTTGTTTTGAAGCTGTGAGTTTTTATGTGGTATGTTTTTGTGCCAAGGTGAAATTCTATCTTGTCCATTTTCAAATATAAAGAACCTCTAAATTCAATCACCAGTCCAGCTTGGATCACATCTGCTGATATCACAGTGTTATATCGCAGAGTGTGGTGGAGCCTGACTGGTTTGTGCCAAATGCGCAGCGTGTGCCTCAAACATAGTTACAGTGGGCTTTATCTACAGAATCATACAGTATTTTATAGTGCATTCATTATCAGATTCATTTATTAAATTTACATTAAAGTGTAGCATTAGGTGTGAGGGCTATTTCACTGAAACATGGCCTTCAAAAATGTTTAAATGATAAAAAATATATATGTGAAAAATTAGCAAAATTATGCTTGAGTAAAACTAGCAAGAGCTCCCCCTTCTGACATAAGCATCAGGGCTTCAAACTCAATTCAAATCCACACAGTGATCTATGAAGTCTGCCAGATTTGCGTTGACAGTGAGGAAATGTGATTTAAACCAATCACATCTAATTGAAAATAATACTTAAATAAATGTAAGAACAATGCAAAACTTACAAGGGATATTCAATGTATCATTCAATCATAAGACGGTACAGATCCCAACACACTTTTGATTACGTGGCATATGCGCAACAACCCTGGTTTTCAAAAAAAAAACACTCAAAACCGAGTGGGAAAACAGCATATTAATAGACAGTGCTAGATTAAAAATTGTAGGGAAAACAGTCAATATATTTCAAACACTGTAACAAATCTGCCCTGAAATAGCGCACATTTAAATAGTGGGTTAGCGGTGTATTTCATCCTCTGTAGTAATGGAGCGAAGATTTTTAGTATGATTCCATACTTCTAGATGCACATCTTTAGTGAAAAACATGGATAAATAAAAAACTTAGTTTAAAGACTTAAAAAGAGCTGTTTTGAAAGAAAATATATCAAACCAATATTGGCCGAATGCGCCGGCTCTAATTATAAATAAATGCGATGCAATTTGGAGCAATTATACACACATACAGTACATATTTATGCCCACACACATTTCCAAAAGAGCCACACACACACGGAATCTGAGCTGTTAAAACACACATCCAGTACTGTCAAAAGTTTGGAATCATTTGTCGTGATTAAACATGGTTATTCAGAAAAAGTAACACAACATTACATACCAAACCATAAACCAAAGTTTTATTCACAACTTCAATGCATTTGGAGATCAATAAGAAATTGTATATGCCATGAATAGTTTGTTAATCAGCCAACATTGTCATGTTTCAAATATAAATAGTATACAGTAAAAGTATAGTACTTTTATAGTAAATAGTAAAAATAATATAAACAGCATTATAATGGAATCATCTACAGCTCTGTTCGTCATAGAAAACGGACTTAATGTTTATAGCTTATAACAGTTAGAAACCTCTAACGAACTCATACATAGGGACTCTCAGAAACACACTTACACTCCCACACACACTTGTGTGCATGCACATTTGCACAGTTTACACATGCACTTGTGCACTTCTGATGCATGGTAGGAGCTGAGCATATGTTTGACTCTATTTCCCTCTTTCACTGAGGCTATAAAACAGACACACACACACACACACACACACACACACACATTTAAACCTCACCCCATCTCTCTATAAAGATCTAACTGACAGTAATTTTAATCTTAACGCTCATTTTCAGTATCTCACTGGCTGTGGGAAGAAAACCAGAGCATCTCTTTGGGGCGTGTGGGACTGAGTGAATGGATCTGGCGCGCAAGAGAGTGAGAGAGAGAGAGAGACTCCAGATACACTCTTTTATCACATCAGCATCGATACACTGCAACTGCAACACGAGTATAGAGCCTCGCGAACACTGCGCTGGAGGCAGCATTTCATTTCTATAGCGGTTTGAATGCACAAAGATTAAACCGAGCTGTGCATAAGCTTGGAAGATGGAAGGATGTATGGAGAGGATGTCACTGGTATGAACAGAGGATGCAGGCAGGCACATGTACTCAGGATGCATCCACACGTACTTCAACAACATTCTAAAGGTGAAACAATCTGTATTAAATTGATAGCATTCGGCTACATATTAAAATGACATAATATATAACTGTAGTTTACCACATAATGAGTGAACATGAGACACTATTGGAAATGTCAGTATCATCATTAAACTAATCTAACATGACTAGGAGCTGGTTTAGGATAATGCAATTTAGTCTGAGACATGAAAAAACAGCTCTGTATGTTCAAAAATGGCAGTCACTTGCATTGAAGAGCATTGTCTTCCTGTCTCTTTGCTTCTCTACTCTTCTGTGAAGACTTTACACTACCTGTGTAAACATTTCTGTGAGGATTTGATGCCAGCCATGGGAGCATTAGAGAGTTCAGAGGCTGGTGTTGGATGATTAGCTCTGGATCCACTTCAAATCATCCCAAAGGTATTAAATGATAACTCCATCATTCCAGAGACAGTCGCACTGTTCCGCAGCCCACTGCTGAAGGGATTCATAACCCTCTAATCAGTACATGGAATTGGACATAAGGACCTCGGGCTCCTGTGCAGCTACTCCAGAGCAACTCATTGTAATGAGAATGCTTTTCAGTGGAGATTACTACAACACCGCATCAGCAATAGATGCATGATTATGTAGGACTGACAAGAATTCTTGAAAACTTGAAACATCAAGATGTAAACAAAGTGATTAAGATGTCATTCAAAGGGGTTCAATATGAAAAATTGCACTGGAGAGATGCTGACTAGTTTGATTTTCTTTACAACACATGAACAGACATTTTGAACCATTTTTATATTATTCAAACGAACCCACAAAACTAAACATGACCTGTAGTTATTTATATGTCATGTTTTCTTTGGGTACTATTTGCCCTACATCCCTGCATTTTGACTGTATACAAAAATACATTTTGGGCCAAAACCTCTAAACTATCTCAGAACTATTGTGAAACAATGTCTCAGGCATCAGACTGTGTATAATTTGCCATTTGATTCTGTGAAACAGCTTCTGTGAAGTCAAATACTTCAGACGACTGGTTCCTTTCAACGCCATTGTGAACAATTCTGAGAAACAGCTCATAATTTCATATCGTAACAACTCTGAATTGAATCTGATGTGAACTGAGCTTGTTCACATCTCGCTGACTGAATTCCATTAGAGTTCCATTTAATCGTGGTTAAAGCAGTGTGTCTTCTGTGTGACTTCCCTGTGTCTAACTGACATCTATGTCATACAAATTTTGACCTGACTTGTTAGTTGCATAACCCTCATAGCTCCACTGCAAAACTATATTAATACACTTCAGGCATGTCTTAGCTGATGAACTACATCTGAAATAATGTGTGGATTTGTTCATATAAACCACCATTTTAAGCATATTGTTGAAACTACACGTTAATAACAACATTAGATACCATGGTGAAGCAATGGTGAACACACACACACATAAAAGACTGTGGATTGTGGGGACATTTCATAGAATTCCATTATATAATTGGGTATTTATGATAACCATAATACTGATTAATAGCAGCCTAACACTAATCCTACACTCATTCTAACCAACCCTAACCTTAACACGTCTTCACCGTAAATGAAAACATGCATTACGGGGACGGCAAGTCCCCACAACGTGTGCATGTAAACAGGTTTAAGTCCCTACAACGTGACATTTTGCTGGCGCGCACAACCACACACACGCACACTTCACCACCACGCGCTGCACTGATTTGATTCAAATGCCGCGTGCATGCAATTACAAACAAGTTCTGCTTCTGCGTGCGCGACACAGTGTGGAGAACAAACAGGCAGCTGTGGGACGTTTTGCACGAGCTATTTCTGCCTCGGGTTCGAGACTAGGGACCACCTCAGCAGCTGACAGTAGGCAAAAGCACGTGCAGAAGAACTGTACATTATAACGCACCTAAGATTCAGTCCGGAAATATGAGCGTGCGCGAATGCCCAAATGCAAGTCTCCTTCTCAAAAAAAATGTACGAGGTATTAACTAGAAATAACCGAGATAATCCCAAACACACGAGACACGAGCACACAAACAGTAAAACACGGTGAGGAACCACAGCCTCGCGCCTTACCTCCACTCATTCGCTTCAGGCTTCCATCCCGCGCGTGGACACCAGCAACATCCAAACTTACAGCAGCAATGAGTACGAGCTCTCTCTCTCTCTCTCTCTCTCTCTCTCTACAGCACGCGCTCTCACCACGACACACATGCACACCCGCACACACACGATAACACGAGCTGCTCATCACATACTTGAATGCATCCCTAAGGCACACACACACACACACACACACAACCACACACATTTTTCAGGAGATGGTGATCCAAGACAATCCACCTTCATCAGGATTTCTTTTTTTAATTAAGCGATACTCAAATGGTGCAAGACCCCCATAGCCTTGAAATCCCTAGAAGACCAAAGAAGCCCTGTTACCTGTCATTAAAGCCTTCACTGTAGAGATACACTCTCAGACCCACATTAATAATCCACGATGCTTCTGTCCACCCTTCTCTGTGAGACAAAAACACAACACCACACAACATCTGAAAGGATATGGAACTGTTAAGATCCCATTACTGAGGAAAGGAAACAGACAAAAAGAATGAAACCTTTGCAAATGTTCTTGAGATTTCTTGGACTGATAGAAAGTGAGATGCAGAAAAATGTAACCACCTGGAAATAGCCCTGAAAGCAACTCTTCTGGGAATGGAAGCTGAAATATACACAAGGCTTGGATACACTTTAATCTGTCACTCTATCTATCTATCTATCTATCTATCTATCTATCTATCTGTCTATCTAAGGCCATATTTTCCAGTGCTGCTCACATTCTGTATGTTCTACTAGTTATTTACATCACAAAGGATCTCCACAAAGCGGAAATCCGGTTCCAATGTGGTTGTGGAGCTTCAATTTCCATAATGTAATAACTTTGCTTCATCAGTCCATTCACTGTGTGGAGTGTGAGCTTCTGAATGTGCTCATGTCCCTCTGTGTGTGTGTGTGTGTGGGGGGGGGGGGGTGGACGGACATCACAGGCTTGATATGAAGAGTGTAAGGCATATGAATCTGTGTTTGAGGTCGTGAAGTGTGTGTGTGTGTGTGTGTGTGTGGTTGAAAGAATGAACATCATTAATTACAAAAAGATCCTTCTATTCAATCCCACTCAGAGAAGAGCTTCAGGCATCTCTCTCTCTCTCTCTCTCTCTCTCTCTCTCTCTCTCTCTCTCTCTCTCTCTCTCTCTCTCTCCGCTCTCTCATCTTTTAGTAATTCTTCTTCTCAGTCTCCCTTTTTATTATATTTCTTATTTTCTTTGCTCTATTTTCTCTTTCCCCCCCCCTCACTTTCTCCTGCCTCCCCCACCACCACCACCACCCCTTCTCACACTCCATCATTTTTCACGTGTGTGTAGAGAATCCTGTGAGAGCAGTATCAATAGTTGGTGACCCATCAGATGGATGTAAGCTCTGGCCTCTTTTTCCTTCTCCATCCTACCCTGCTTTACTCCCCTCCTTCTCCTCCTCCTCCTCTTCCTCCTCCACCTCCTCCCTCTCTCTGAGCTGGACCTCATGCTGCGCCTGGGTTTTATCTCTCTCCCTGCAGGCTGTTCCCCTGACCGTCCGCTTCTTTCCCAGCCCCCTGCCGTCCAGCAGCACATCAAACCTGGACAAACCGGAGCTCTATTATCTGACTGAAAGACGGTTTGATCAGCAGTCTGTCCCACACTTCACTTGAAGGGCATCAACAACTCTCAGTTTGGAACTGGGCACGGCTATCAGCAGCACCTTCACCACATGATACATATCGCAATACATGCTTCATGTGATAGAAATCAGTAGTCACCACGATACGATAAGTATCATGGTACCATCTTCACAATATCATACTGCAACTAAAACATGGCGATATATATATATATATATATCTGTATTATGGTTACGGCACAAGCTTCACAGTGTCAAATGTGTTAGGACTCAAGCATCATGATACTATAAATGCAACATGGTGATATGTATCCCATAATGCTACACATCCTATATGTTATGCTGTATACTATAATGTACAGATCAGAGACAACCCAAGCTGGATTCTGGGGTGGGTGGATTTTTCTAAGAACACCTGGCGCTTTTTTGCTTCTATTTGTAGTATGACTTTTGTGTCTAATTCCCTACTCCAATAACAGCTTCTGATGGTTTCACATGCTTTTACACCCATGGTGATGAGCTGCATTGTCAGAAACACCTGTGGAATTTTTCAGCTCTGAAGTGAGCCTAGAGCTTGACTTTCTTCTGCTTCTCAAAGATAAAAGCTTGGGTATCGTTTATAAGATGGTACAACTTCTGTTTTATTTTTAGGTTGTTAGGAGTCTTCCTTTTTGTCCTCTTTTATTGTCTTTTTTCCCTCACTTATGTGAAATGGACAGTAACATTTTTCTTTGTAATTGATTATTTTATCCAACATCTTCATAAGTATTCACAAAAAAATTAAATTAATTCATTAATTCATTCAATCAATCACACTCTGTGACTACTTTTTCCTGTTCAGGTTCTCACTGGGCTTAAGAAACACACCAGTTCATTACCAGGCACCACACACTCACCCAGTCACTCACAACTACAGACACGTGTGAACAGTTAGTTCACCTTCCAGCACGTGTTTTATTTTATTTTATTTATTTATTTTATTTATTTAAGAGAAAACTTGAGCACACTGAGGAAACCCACTCAGATATGGAGAAAACACACCAAACTCTTGACCTGAGGTCGGATTAGAACTGACAAACCAAGAACCCCGGTGCTGTGTGACTATGTCACCTGAATAAATGATATACCAATAAATAGAAGTTAAACCATTGTGTACACAGTGATTTGTGTGCTACAATATCGTTGTTGCAATTATATATTATGGATTTTATTTTATTATGCATTGATGTACACATTATGGTATATTCATTTCAACATTATAATCCTAAACACCTTCATAAACAGAGCTCCAGACAAGTTTAGCTTTAGTAGTGTTTTGTGTGTGTGTGTGTGTGGGCAGAAGAGGGTTTAAAACACACTCTAGAGTGAGTACCATTCAGCTACTAGCACTTAAAATCATTTACACCCCACTTTTCACCAAACTAGTCACAGATGGCGGTTTGACAACTGCGCGGTTAATACTATGATCAAAATATTACGTACATTAAACATAATATACCAAGTCATAATATGACCACTTATTATCACCACACAAGATACGCAAATGTAGATTTAAAATAAATAAAAGGTAATAGGCAATGACAACTCTCTCAATGTCCACTTCTCAATCCAACTTCAGTCCAGACACTTAAAGGCATTATCAGTTAAGATGATCACAGTAAACCACTTAAATCTTTCTCTAAATCTGTCTTAATCCCTGCCATATCCTTTCCCATTTTACCATTGACTCCCAGTATCAGTATCATCCCCTAGTGGAGATAAAGAGAAGTGCTAATGGAATTATCTACACGGTTTAATTTTTTTTATTTATAAAAAATGAATAGCAAAAATTAAGCATAATAAGACAAACTCATTCCTCATTCTTATTCATCTATATGCAATCTATGCTATCAGTTCTTATGAGAGTCAAATATAAAACAAGCACTGGCTTCAATTCACATTGCAGTCTGTTTGATTTGTCCAGAATTCAAATACTGATTTATTTCATGAGTCACAGTTACATAGGTGAAGAAAAAAATAAAAAGATGCTTTACTTAAAAAGTAGAATACAGAGTTTATTATGAAAGAAACCCCTTTATGTTGCCCTCAGAAAATTTTGGCTGCAATCACAGAGGCACTGAGGGATGAATGTGGAAAATCACAGGGAATGCACTCAGCAGCCTTTTGTACACACTGCCTTCAGTCCATTATTTAAAATACAATCTGGTAGCAGCTTTAAAAAAGAGTTTTATTTTTCACCCTGAATGATGGAAGGGGGTGAGTTTATCTGGACAGGAATCTGTATTCATAAGTCTTCTGAATGTGAATCTTACATGTGACATTATGATCTGACTTGTTTGATAAGTTTTGTCAATCAAAATGTAAATGAGCAAAGCACACACATAGCATCTGATTTTATGCATTTTATTATTTTTGTATCTGGATCAAATTAAATCATTTTATATAATCATATTAAGAATTATTATTATTATTATTATTATTATTATTATTTAAATTATTCCTAAGACAAAACAATTTACATTGATTTTTCATGCAGCTACTATTTTAATTTAAATTGTTTTAATGCATTTAATGCAAAAAAAATTGTCAAGAGTTTTCACTTTTTCAGTTCTATACACTGACAAAATCTTAGTTAAGCTTTTTTGTTTGTTTTTATTAATACTTGCTATGATTAATTAATTATTATTAGTTTTAAAAAACATGCTATAAACACCTATATTAACTTCCTTTTATTAGTAGTTTTACTATATTACAACCATTTTACTATAAACATTCATTAGCCTTATATATATATATATTTTTTTATTATTAACAATGTAAGCAAATTAACTTTTTTCCTACACAACTTCAGTACTAACGCATTAGTTTTAACTCATATTTCTGTTTATCATTTAGTCTTCAGTCATGTGCTCACTATTATGTCTTTATGCAATTTATATTTGGTTAATAGGAAAGCACAAGAAGCTACAATTAATTTCTTATTCTGTTATATTATACATATCATTTTGATTTTGAACATTGAGGGGTTTTATATACAATGTTCAGTGTCTTTGAAATTTTTAAATGAAATGAAATGAAGTGCTTTTTGGTTGCAGTTAGTTAGTGTAATAGTTTTGTGATCTATCTATCTATTCATCCATCCATCCATCCCTCTCAGGTAGCATTCCTTTGTGCAGCTCACAGTCAGTAAATTCTTATAAACATTATATTGACATCAGTCAAAATACATCTCTCTCCCGCTCTCATAATTTCATATTAGAGCAATTACATACATAATATTTTAAAAACTACTAAAAGACAATAAAGTGCTATAATACAACGAGAAAATATGTTTTGTAACGCTATAAATAGGAAGCTGAAAATACTACAGTTTATTGTAGAAGGAAGGCACTTTATGTTAGAAATATTATAAATTATTATAGTTTTGCCAAAATTGAGTGGCCAACTATTGTCATAAATAATACACATTATTTAATTTAGAATGAACTTACAAATCTGTCATGCTTTTGAGATGCCTTTGCACAGAACTATAGCCTTAACAGAGTCTTTGAATATTTGTGATCCGTTTCCTGGTTTTCCTATAAATGCATGCTCGGGTATAGTATCTTTTTAGAATAACTTTAAATTAAATATATAAATCTAAACAATGCATATAAAATTCAGTAAACACTATAAATTATGCAGTAACTAAATAATAACTATGAAATATTTAGTAATGTCTCATATTAAGTTATAATAAATAATTGGTATGAATTATTTACCATGTATTATGACCTACCTACAGATAATATGATAACTGCCATGAACTATTCTGTATAATCTTTGAACCACTTAGTAACTATTATGAATTCCTGTGTAAATCAGTTACCGACAAGAGTAATTAACTTGCTGCTTTGACTGTGGGCGGCACGGTGGCACAGCAGTTAGTGTTGCAGTCACACAGTGGGTTCAAGTCCTGCTCTGGGTGACTGTCTGTGAGCAGCTTGGTGTGTTATCCCTGTGTCCACATGGGTTTCCTCCCGGTGCTCTGGTTTCCTCCTACAGTCCAAGGTTTGGTGACTCAAAAGTGTCCCTAGGCGTGAGTGAATGTGTGTGTGTGTGTGTGTGTGTGTGTGTGTGTGTGTGTGTGTGGTTATCTGGGTAGGCTCCTGACCCACCTTGACCCTGAACTGGATAAGCAACAATGAATGGACAATGAATGAATAAATTAATGCTCTGACTATTTAATAACCACTATCAAAACATTCAGTAACTGTTTAGTGTCTGCTATGAATGATGTGTATGATAGAGTATGTAGAAGTATATAGAATGACTCATGTACAACAACTTTAAAAAAATATAAAAAATAATTGGAAAAATCAAGGTCTTTTTCTGCTGTAGTAAGAAGCCCTGTGAGTGTGTGAGTGTGTGTGTGTCTGTCTATTATACTGCAGTAATGTAAGGGAAGCTGATTATGTGTGTGTTATACTGTAGTCATGTAATGGAGGCTGATGCACGGAGCTGAAAACACGCAGTTTGTCTGATGAAGGCTGGGAATAGTTGTGGCTGAGCTACGGTCTCTAAGCTTGAGTCTGAGAGCCATGGAGACAGATGACCGGTCAATGACAATTTCCATAATCGTTAGGCTCCCAGTGATTCATCAAGCCAATGACACTTGTGTCCCTAATGCCGCATTTATTCGGACGGCCAGCGAGCAGCTGCGTGCTGTGATTTTCTCCAAAAGGATTGATTATAGCCAGCCTGTCTGGACCAAGCATGTGTGTGTGCATGTGCCTGCATTTCTGTATGCATGTGTGTGTGTGTGTGTGTGTGTGTGTGTGTGTGTGTATGAAGTGTGAGAATAAGAGCAAAAGGTGAGTGAACTAAAAGTGAATGAGTTTCAAAGCTTTAGAGTTTTTCACCCACCACTCACGTGTGAATGATGTTTCTGTAGTGTTCCGCTTTCTGTTCAGAAAACTAGGGTTGGATTCCCTGAGTGGGTACGCACTGCGGAGAATTCAATTTAATTTCTGAAGTTATGCTGTACAATTGAAGACCTTTGGAGTGTGTTAGAATGGCTTTTTTGACAGAGAACTAATTATGCATCATCACCTATTTTCTCATGGATTAATGCCAACAGATCCTCTCAGAAATTCCATCTAAAACAGTAAGTGTGAGTGTTAGTGTGTTTTCGTATGTGTGTGTAGAATGTGACGAAATTCCTCCTGATGTGTTTAATTAGAGAATGAGGAGGACTCATTTCCAGCCTTTACTCTCATCATGTAATCCTCCTCTAAACACAGCCAGATCAATACTTAATAAAGCTCTAGAACAATCAATCCAGCTAGGAACACACAGCCAAAAAGAGCACACAATGATCTGGAGGCTTCTTGTCCCTTGGTGCTTGCCGTCAGATCTGCTGATGTTTAGCTCAGAGACAAGCCCAGTGACATTTATCACTGAGTGCATTTAGAATTTCACACACATTACTTGTAGAACAAAGATATATGATGAATGACAGCTATACTATAGATTCCTTTATCTGCTAACAACACAAACACACACACAGTCACCTATAATCTATCTATCTATATGTTTCTATAGGAATTACAGATAATAAAAAGACACAAACAGCGAGAGAGAGACAAACAGAGGGACCACAGTGATGGACATCTATCCAGTCTGCTGTCCAGTTACTTTATTATCCTTCATCATCCTCCAGCCACTGAAGGAAAAGAAGTAATCCCAGACATTTAAAAAAGTATTCAAAATGGCCACCCAGTCAGAGGCAGGGTTTTGCAATTAAGGAAATAATTCTGTTGATATCTGCATTGAGCCTAGTGCAGAGGGGCTGCACAGACAGAGCCCTGCTGAAGACCTCAGCAGCGGGGAGTTGATTTAATAGAGTGGAAATTGCATTCAGATGGCAGTGGCAGTTCCTTCAGTGCTCTAAATGGCTCTCAAAGTGCCTGCCACAGAGCCACCCAACACTCCAAATCTAAAAAACTAAAAAAAAAAGCTAAAAATAATGATAATAATAAAAGCCAAAGCCAGCAAGACCCCTGAACACAGAGCTCAACACTGAGGCAAAGTGGAATAGCACATAACTGCTGCCTCTGAGGAAGCAGAGCATTATTGTATGTCGTTCTGCAGCTTCTACAGAGGCAGCCATCTTAAATCAAGTAGAAAAAATATATTTCTATAGAATTTGAAGAATTTTATTTTGTAGCAATATTCAGCTACCCCTAATGCAGCAGTCATAACTCAAATGTGAAAGTTCTTCTTCAGAGTTTGCCTCAGAGGCAGTGAATTCTGCAGCTTCCTTCTGGCACTGAGTAACATTATGCTCCAATTAAGCAAAACAAAACAGCTGAAAAGTCTACAGTATATTACAATTTTATTTCTTTCAAAGACATTTCTAATAGTTATGCCATGCAAAGTCTAGGCATGAGCCTCGCTGGTTTATATGTGATGGTATTTGAAAATCCTTTTAATAAATTTAATAAATCATCCCCACTGTTGGCTGGTTACAAATGACATTCCATCTGCCTCAATGGCAGTGCTGCTTCCAGAACTGTTCTGAGCAGTTATTTTGCACACGTGCAACTGCACAGGGGCCTATGGTCATTATACCTAATGCCAAGTATTAGCTAGAGTGGTATAAACAGCCCAGCATGGGCGTTTGGCTGAGCAGCAACAGAATTGAATTCACTGGAGTGATTAATCAGCATCCAATATTTTGGAGCTGGAGTGAAGTTTTTATTTCAGAACTGATCATTCAGCATGGCTGAATACAATCAAATCCTAACTACAGTGTTCCAAGACCAAGTACACTGCCTAATGACAACTGACATCACTAATTATACATTTTAGCAATGCTAATATAAATTAACAAGAACATACAGGCTAATTATACAATGCTTTTAAGCTGTGGACTATTAAAATGCATACAATTAAAACTACTTTAAAGCCAGATGTTCCTCCATGCACGGCACAATGTAGCTTTAACAGAAGGAACTCAGGGTCAGGGAACATTAAAGCTGTGCTCAGCTCACACCCCCTACTGAGAGCAGTCGTAATGACTGACGAATACAGGCGCTCCCTCCTTTCTTTCTCTGCCTCTTTCTAACCTCAGCAGGCTCAGTCCAGTTGGGTTGAGTCATGAGGCCTCTTGTTTCCTCCCTCCCTTCCTGACATTTTAATTGTGTCTGTCTGAGAAGATACAAACTCTATCTATCACAACACACACACACACACACACACACACACAGGCATTCCTGGTGCATGGATTCAGCCTTGGCCCAATTAAAACCTTTTGCTGCTTTTCTGAATGTAATTAAGCTTTCATCTCACTCAGATACAACACCACGATCCTACTCTTTCTTCCAAGGAAAAAGGAGTAGCACAAGAGAGGAAAAGAGAGACAGAGAGTGTGTGAGAGAAATAGAAATCAGTTCTTTGTCTCTAAGCTTCAAGTCAGGGATTAGAAAAGAAGGAACTGGTGTATAACTAACTGCTTCCCTTAGACACTGGAGATTGAAGAGAGGGGGCGCTGCTGAGGGGCATTATGTATCATGTCAGCAAAACAGATCTTAAAGGAATAGTTAGTCCTAAATCTTATGTATATGATTTTTCCACTTATGTCAGATGTAGGTGATCAGCCAAGACATATCTGGGCTCCAAAATGTGCTTCTTTAGAAGTAATCACATAAATAGCATTCGCAAATATATTTGCTTCAAAATATGTCGCTGTGTAAACTTGTTTATAAAACAGAGTGTTTTTGCAAAATAGGACAGATATACTTTAGTTAAACATTTAAGGTAAAACTTGAACTACGTTATTATTCATATCCTGCCCCATTTTCCAAAATGTTCATGCCTTCCCTCAAGGCTGGAGTTCAGGGGCATGTTTTGACTTGTACAGAATGATACTTAATTGAGCTAAGGAAAAGGTGATAATTAACTACAGCTAAGTTTTATCAATTGTATAGTTCATAAAAAATAATACTCACAAAAGGTATCAGCCTGAATAGTCTTACTTTTAAGTTTAAGTGGTGTTAAAGGAAGTTTTTTAGCATGTATTTACAAAAGATATATTTAGGTGACTACTGACTTCGCGTGTTCGTTAGCAACATTAGCCTTGTAACTCTAGTTCAAAACAAAGAAGCAAATTTTAATGCAAAATATGTCTTAGGCCAACTGATGTAGGTAGAAAATCATAATTATGTTTTTTTTTATCTTTAAAATCATAAGGAACAGCTCAACAGATTTTAAACAGAGTCAATTGGACATCTCAACCAATGCAACTCATTGCAGTAGCAATCCACAAAAATGGCGGCTTTACCTACTTTACATCTGAAATAAATGAATGAATAGAGATTTTATTCCACATAATTCTGGAGCGTTTCTATTGGTTCATTCTTAATAAAGGTACCATTATTGTTTGTTCTAAGGTTACAGACAAATCCATTCAGTTCATTAAGCATCTTTAGCCACATCATACTGATCAGGGACATGGTGAATCCAAAGTCCATCTTGACTCACAGACACTTGTTGAATAACACATTAAATTACTTACAGTGCCCAATAGAAAGAGAGAACACAGGACCTCTTAGAATCTGAAGCTCTGTTGCAGCAACACTATCTATTGTTCTATCACTCCATAAAACCACAGCCCAATTCTGAGGGGAGGGTGAGTTTATCCATCTTGCTTACACTTGAGAACAGTGACCTTGACCCATGTGCAGCTGCTTCAGAGCATTATACTGGTCAGTGTTTTTGCTAGCAAGCTTAATTGCAACACAAACTACATGCTAGCCAACTCTTTCAGATGGTTCCAAGTCTTTAAATGAAATATGTATAGTTTATTCACTTGCCCATTTCTATACAGTCTTGGGGTCCTGTCCAGTCAAGGTCTTGTGTATTTCCTCTCCAGTTTGTTATGTATTTATTGTATATTCCACAAAGGCTCCACACCATTGTGTAACTGCACTTCATGTAACGTAGGTACTGTGTTGCACCATGGACTTGACAAGCTATTATGAGGATTGCCTATACAAGCTTCACATGACTAATAATGTTTTGACATCTTTATTCATTGTTTTGTGCATTTACCTCTTAAAACCTTCAAGACCCATCAAGTCTTGAATCAAGTTTGTTTCATTTCTGATAGAAAAGTAGGAAAGAGATCTCTTTACTTTCTCTACATTTTTCTCATAAACAACACTGAGATCAGATGGAAATATGATAAAGGCCACAGCAGATGGCTCCTGCTGTTCAGAACTTTCTCCTAAGAAAAAGAGCCCAGGACTCTCACGCGTGTCTCTTCTTGAGTAAGAGATCTCCATAAATTCTCACTATTTGCCCAGATTTGCTGAGATGATAATACTCAGGGTTATCTGTAGCTGAACTAAAGACAGGACACCACCATTTCTAATCAGCACTAAGAATCTTCTCTGCTATGATGCTGTTATCACTAATTAAATTTTTATCTGGATCAAAAGGGTGTCCTGTCTCCTTTTTGTCAGATGTTGTTTCTCATGAGGAATCTTAGGAGAATCCCTGTTCTGTCCATCTGCCAGCAATGAGCAATTTTTAGCAATTCAATTTTCTTTAGGGCTGAGGGTGAGTCCGAGTCTCTCTGTGGGTTCTAGGTAATAAATTTGTGTGTGTGTGAGTGTGAGCAATGGCGCAGCAAAACGAAGCAGGAGCGAATGTAGACATCAGATTATAAAGCCATTACTCTAACACAGAGAGGGTCACTGATGGCCAACAATCAATACACCACACACACTCTCTTGCAGACACACATTTCATAAAGTGAAATTCACATTCATCTCTGCTACCACGTCTGCCTCGCCCAATAATCTGCCGCACAGGGTGAAATTGGGTTAGTAACGATTACCTGACTCAGGTAAAACTCATCGTCCTGCAGCTTCTTAACACGCTCAACGACAAGGACACAACGAGGGACAGCTTTCACCATTGTGTTTATCTCTTTTTCTCCTATCTCTATCCTTTCTCTCCCTTCCTTTTTATCTCTCTGTCTTTCTCTTGCTCCCTCTCTCTCTGGAGTCTTCTCCAACTGTGAAATTTATTTCTGTTTTCATTTCTTTTTCAGTCTCTCTTCACGCCATACCATTTTTTCTCTTTCTTTCAACATTTGTCCTTGCACTTCCCTCTCCCTGTCTCTTAATTTCTCACTGCAAAGCACCTCATGGAACTGGTTTGTCACTCACTCACAAACATACTCACTCACATTAATGAATTGCTCAACTATGATAATCCTGAGTCAGAGAGAACCCAGGCAATAACTAAAACTCTAAAAGCATCAAAAGTAACTTTTGCGCTAATTCAGCTCCGGCTGTTAAAATCCCATAGAGGAGAAGACCGCCCCTGGCATGGACGGACCACAGCGAGCAGCTGTGACCTGCTTTTGGAAATAATCATAAAAAGCAAAAATCCGGCACCACATGCTCAAAAACAAAAAACGAACCAAATTATTTTCTGACCTTAGTTAAAGGAAACATAAGGCGACCATTGAGCAGATCTGTTTGTCCATTTGTGAAATTATGGCCGTCCCATTGAAAACTGCTGAAAATCTGATGAGCAACAGAAGCTGAACAGATTTTATTTGTAAGTTCATTGATGCCACTGGGAAAAACAACTAATTCCGCGGCAATCAGCCATTAAAGGCCTAAGCTTCTTCAAACTCCCACCAACTGGAAACAGGGCTGTTTCTGGCTTTAGAGGCAGTTGGGGGGAATCAGCAAGAAAATGCATGAGATATATTTCCTTTGTCAAAACAACACCTTGTAAACTCCATGCTGTGTTGTATTCATTATTTCTAGTGAGCAAGATTGAAACAAACCATGTGGCATGAATAATGTGTAACTAGTTTATTAAAAATGGACCAATAGAAGTTAATGTCAATGGAAATGTCATACATTAATGTTCATTAATTTTAAGATTTGTCAGAAGAGCCATATAGTGCGTTAATTAATAATTTACCAATAAACCAAGACCAAAAATCCAAAATTTACAACAGGAATTAACTACTGCCTGAGTTGCCAAATTTAATTAAAATACCTAGATGAAATACACCTTTAATAAAACTTTTGAATATCACTATTCATTTTCATATGCGTTACAAATACATTTTTAAAAATGCAGTGACCAGTATTATATATTAATATAAAACCTAATAAATAAATGAAGTTGGTTTAAGGTGCACACAGGTGTTCAGTTGCACACAAAGCTTGTATAATCTCTGTTGCAAAGCATCAGCAATAGAACAGAGCTGAGGCCAAATGTACATATGCTGAAACCACCTGCTTATGTGTCTTAAGCACTATTCAGATCGGATTAGTTTTTCAGGGGTGCATATGTAATACAAATTTTACATGTCTCCTTAGTGATAAGACTTTCACATCCAGATGGTAATAAAAAAACAAGAAGGTTTTTAATAAGTAATATTTTCTACAAACCAGAAAGTGTATATGAAAAAAAACTGTAAATAATATTTTATACTGGTAATATGCTGACATAAAAATTCCTGGAAAATCTCATATTCAAAATTTCCATTCTACAAATGGCACATTAAATAAACAACAGAGGTTTAATTTTGGGGCTTTAAACTTTGTTTGCTTCAGACATTACCCCCCCACCCCCCACCCCAACCCCCAATAATTGAATATTTATATTTATATGTTCAGACTACCATTAACCAGACGAAATGTCAATGCATCCATAATGAATAGCTGTAGCTGCTGCTACAGTCACTATTACAATAATTAGCCTGAAGATTCGCATGTGTCTGATTAACTATATTATACTTTTCCTCCTGCAAACACTCTCCCACAGTGGGAAATATTTAATGAACACACACACACACACACTAGGAGGCTAAATATGGCAAGTAGCAGCTGTCAGAAACTTTTTTGTTTTTACTAACAAAAGGTGACATCTGCTTGGCAAATCATATGTATGTAGACAAGAAGGAAATTTTCACAGCACTGCTGAGCTTGGTGAAAACCTCAGTGGAGGAGTGATGGAGGATGGATGAAGGAGAAAAAACATCAATATGGTCAATTCAAACACAAATTTCTGATGCTTACCCTGTGTAACAAATCAGTCTTAACCCTGCCCCTAACTCTAATCCTGATCTTAATATTAAATCTAACCCTAACATGTGCATTACTATCAACACAACTCCTTACCCTAAGCGTCAAAAGCTTAGAAGCAGAAGGATTTTACATCTTCCTGTGTAACTTTCTCCCACATTAGCTTACAGAACGCTTTCTGTAACCCTTCTTTGGGTGCATAAAATAATGTTTGTGTGGATTTAGCACAACAGTGCCACCAGTGGACAGGAGCTTGCTACAATAATATTGTAAAACATAACAAAAGAGTTATAAAAATTATACATGTAACATTTTTAGAGCTCTTGTTGGCCAATCAGGACAGAAATAAACTCACTAAGTAGCATCTGTAAAATAGGAAATTACCCTGAGAACATCAGGAAAAACTGAGAATGCCATGCAAATGTGTCTCTACTAGCAAATTATCTCATATCTAAATTATACCATTATACTTATAGTTATGTTCTATTTCTGTGTTGCTGGAACATACCTTTCACATATGGATCATACATTGGCACAATTAAACTCCCTTGATTTTCTAAAGGATGTTTCTTCTTGCTTCATGAACATCTATTTTGGTGCCACACATTTCCAGTGCTGTTGCTAATTGGTCACTGAGAGCTTAAGTTGTGTAGGTGTAAGGTGGGTGGCGTTTTTATTCCACAAGAAACAATGTTCAGAATATATTGATATGCTGACTGTAACTGTGAGGGCATTGTACAAAATAAAGGTTTGTTGATGACTACTTTAGATGTAGAGTTTCAGTAGGTATATATTGTTTAATTAATGTATTTATTTAAATTTTCTTTAGCACAAGCCAAGTTAGAAACCTTGCCATTTTGTCACTGGAGTGCAGAAAAATCCCCTTGTTTGTTGTATAGAGGAGCTCAGTTTTATCAAAGCTATTCATGGTCACATGATTTAGGTGAGAGGGTTGAGGGCCTAAACTCATAGTAGACTTAATAGAACTCTAGTTCTTCAAGACAATGAGATATGATACAATGTCAGATAGTCCTTTTGCGTTTTATTGGAGATCCCTTTACCAACTCAATCTGTGCTTAAATTTACTGACATGATGAACGAATTAAATCAACAAAATCTGAATACACAGAATGCTTTAGTTTTTTGGTACATTAGGGTACATTAACTTCCACTAATGGGCAGCACCCACCTAGATAACTCTACAGCTACCAATCCACGTCAGTACATTCACTACATATCAGCTATTGAGTGAGGGGGAAGGATTGAGCCAGTTTATTTCCGATTAGGCTAATTAGGAGGCCAGAAGAGGCCACCATGTTAGATTTAGGATGACATTGTGGTAACACTCCTACACTTTTCTAGGAAATGTATAGAGATCTTTTATTACCTCAGCGTCCTAGAACCTTGGTTTTAGGTCTCATCCAAAGAGCAGCACCACTCATTCAATACAGTGTCACTATAACTGCACAGGGAGACCCACACACCCCACAAGGACAGTGCCCTCTGTTGGCCCCAATAATACCACCTGCAGCAGCCACCCAACGTTTCCTGGGAGAGCACTCATGTTTATACGCAGCATCAGAACCATTTCTCATCCAACACTAAGACCCTTTGCAGTTTGAATGCTGTAGAGACTATCCTTTTTATCTGGTCTTAAATCGACTGATCTTAAAGCATCTCCATTTTGTCTGATGATATTCCACCAAAGGGCTTTTGGAATCTTAGGTGAATCACCATTACATCCCTGAGTCACTAAAAAGAGCAGCATTTTTAACATGCAACATACCACACATACAACAGAATCCAGAGTTCTATTCACACCATAAGGAAATTCCATCCATTTGACTTTATTTCAGCAGTTGCTTTCCATGCTCATGATTACAGCAATTGTGTGGCCATTTTCATGATTGCTAGAAAACTGTGTCTATTTTGAGCCTAAGCCTAAGCCTATGCTGATTTTAAGAAAAATAAGCTGTTTTGTTTGTGGTCTGTTCAGCTGGTTGCTATTGTTGCCCTGGGTGATGGGGGGAAGGGGTTAAGTGGATGACTCTAAACTATTGCAGACATGTTTTGTTCCATTGTATTGGACTGGCATGGGTTATCATGGCCTAAATTATGATCTTTGGTAAAACCAATGGGTTGATATGGGTTCCATTATTCCTGGTGCCTGAAGCAGCTGTCTGTGGGAGAGATTATACCTATGTCGTATACTATGTTTCCCAGAACATTTTCCACCATAGTTTAAATAAATATATAAAGAATAAATAAATAAATAAAAATATTAGTATGATTTATGTGAGGCAATGGCTGTGTCTGGACAAAAGGAATGCCATAATCAGGCAGTATTCGAAGGCAGCAAGGCTCCCAGTTGGTATCTGAAACCAATATTTGCATAAAATGCTCCACTCTGAGAAGAGATTTACAAAAGAATTTATATCTGACTAGACATAGTCAGGGGGGCGGCACGGTGGCGCAGCAGGTAGTGTTGCAGTCACACAGCTCCAGGGGCTTGGAGGTTGTGGGTTCGATTCCGGTGACTGTCTGTGAGGAGTGTGGTGTGTTCTCCCTGTGTCTGTGTGGGTTTCCTCCCACAGTCCAAAAACACATGTTGGCGACTCAAAAGTGTCTGTAGGTGTGAATATGTGTGTCTGTGTTGCCCTGTGAAGAACTGGTGCCCCCTCCAGGGTGTGTTCCTGCCTTGTGCCCAATGATTCCAGGTAGGCTCTGGACCCACCGCAACCCTGAACTGGATAAGGGTTACAGATAATGAATGAATAGGCATAGTCAGTGTAGACACTGAATATATGTACTTATAAAGTATATATATGGATCGATGGTGGGATATGTAGATAGACATAACACAAGTACATTTCTGTTCTAATATTGAAAATGACAGGTATTTGCTCATATTTTGCAAAAAAAAAAAAAAAACTAAAAACAACTTTAGGAGAGAATGTATAATGACAGGATATGAACAAAGTATAAAAATTCACATTAATGGCTGAAGTGGAACATGCCAAAGGGGGAGATATGCCACATGTCATATTTCTTGCTGCAGCAACAATAACAAAGCAAGGCCACTTTCATGCGCGTCCAGCTACGTGCTCTGAAGGAGAAGAATTGCTGTACCAAGACTTTCTGCAGTGAAACAGGCCTGCTCTTCACCTTGGATAGCGAGCTGCAATCTCGGCAGCGTTTGATTACAGCACGGCTTTGGGGAAGACACGTTCAAAGAGTGTGTGGAGCTCAAAGAAAGAGTATGTGTGTGTGTGTGTGTGTGTGTGTGTCTGTTACTCAAAGACCCCCTGCTTTGCGCGCCCAAATGAGAAATCTCCCTGTGCTGTGGC
Source organism: Hoplias malabaricus (assembly GCF_029633855.1). Classification (NCBI taxonomy): domain Eukaryota; kingdom Metazoa; phylum Chordata; class Actinopteri; order Characiformes; family Erythrinidae; genus Hoplias; species Hoplias malabaricus. Next base: position 24,609,586 of record NC_089816.1, on the reverse strand, counting down.
CGCCCGTCTAATCAGCATCCTGTGTGTGTGTGTGTGTGTGTGTGTGTGTGTGTGTGTATTTGTGTGGGTGGGAAAACCTCATCCACACTCACTGGTGTTCACAGACACAGTCTATCAATGTGTTATCAAAGGCAAGCTACATGCGCATGCATAGTGCCTTGTGTGAACTCATCCCGTTCCCGTCTCTCCCAGAGGAACGGCGGTGGAATGCAGATGAAGGAGCTGAAGGCGGAACGGCTGAACGGCGGAGACGGGCAGGGCGAGTGAAAGTTGTCTCTGTCTGGGTAATGGAGCAGTCAGAGCATGAGCGAGTGTGGTAAAATATGAGGAAAGAGTCCTACTGAAACTATCACAGGGTGAGCACTGTGCAAAGGTCACCTGGTGGAGAGGCTACATAAGGTTATGAGGCCTAAGACCAGACTGAAGTGAATCAAAATATTGTTTTTTAGCCACGTGATGCATGTATGTCTATTGCTGTTAGATAACTATATGTCATGAACTGTCAAAATAGCATACATTCTGAGATAAGAAGTCGATGAAGGCACATGTATTAGGAATGATAACATGTTCACATATGCTCTGCTGGAAAAAAAACAGCAGTGAATATCCACTAGCAATAGCAGCATATGCAGAGATATGAGAGCTGGTCCTACTGGATGACCAAATAAAGCAGCGCAGATGACCTTGTTCCAGCGTAGTTCACCATTACCCAGCAGGTAATTCACAATAGTCATCGCTACACTTTTTAGTGAAGAATTCATATTTAAAAGCTATTAAGGCTTACAACGTGTAGTATAATAACTGCCTACACAGAAATCATAACGCTAGATAAAGCTAGATGATCAGTGAAGGACACATTATGTAGTTTTTGTATGTATTTAATCACTACTGTAAAAAAAAAAGCTGATTCCCTCTAGATTGGCACAGTATATTCAGGTTTAACCGAAAACAACTCAAAACCCTACTCACCCTATTCAAAGTACCGCAGTAAATGCTCTTTTTGATTATTATTATTATGTGATGGTCTCTTTATTTGAAGAGTCATTGCTAAAGAACCATGTCTAAACATTAGCAGTAAATTGAAAACTATTATGTGGAATTAGAAAAAACTATGTAATCTAAAAATTAATTTGTGCACCCTGACAGAAAGACTATCTGCATGTGAATGGCTTAGATTTTCTGAAATGGAATTGAGCTTTAATGAAAGTGTTATCAGAGAAAGAGCAGCTGAGCTCAGAGGTTTTATTTACATCTTTCCCCATTGTAGCTTTTTGGAAGTGGGATTGTATGTTATCACAAAAACGGGATACAAATTTAACTGTTTTAGCAGCTCATTTGTATATGTGTACTGAAGGAACTTTAGATGTTCATTTCATTATTTATAATTACATTTGTGTAGAGACGCAGTGAAGGAATAGGAGAGTAACTGTTGTAAATGATAATTGTTTTGGTCCTAATAAGTGCTGTACCCATGGCTTCTTTGCTAGCTGTCTGTATCTTGGCAACGTTGTGATGTATCGCTGCCTTTAAAGCATGTCTCAATTCAGTTACCAATTCCTTCATCACAACATTGCCTTCTGAAGCATGGACTGCGAGACAGAATGAGCAACAAAGCACTGAGGAACAGACACAGTCATAATCAGCTTAACTGCCTGAAAAAGAACCGCTTTGTTTTTTTCTTTTTTTATCTGCTGGTGCCTCTCCTCTTAAGCCACTGAAGATCACTCAACAGTGTCTTAAAAAGCGAGCCAATACAAATATTAACAAGAGCAGTAGGCCGTGAAAACGAGCAATGGTTTCTGTGTTACAAACAAGGATACACCTCGTGTATAGAAGTGATGCCCTATTTAGATGTATGAATATGCATTTTAATATCCCCAAACTTTTGACAGACCATATATGTTTTTTCCTCTACATTTTACATATTAGCTCGGTTTCCTCCCACAGTCCAAAAAGACATGTTGGTAGGTGGATTGACGACTGAAAAGTGTCCGTAGTTGTGAGTGTGTGAGCGAACGTGTGAGTGTGTGTCACCCTGAGATGGACTGGCGCCCCCTCCAGGGTGTATTCCCACCTTGCACCCAATGATTCCAGGTAGGCTCCGGACCCACTGCGACCCTGAACTGGATAAGGGTTACAGATAATGAATGAATGAATTTTACATAGTCAGAGTTATTGCCAAAGTAAGCTTATGTAAACTGGAAGACAAAAAGATGTCTGCAATGTTTTATTCATGTGAAAATGATGTACATGTTTCAATTTTGGAAGGGATCAGTGTGATACAGAGGAAAATGTGTATTGCCTGTCAAAAGTCTGGTGACCGCCACATGTTTGAAATCCTTTCATATTACTGTTTAACTCAGCACTTACAACATAAACAACGCCATTCGGTGTGGTTCGCTGGGATATTGCTCTTTTCTGTAGAAACCTAGAGTGAAAATTATGCATTGTGGTGGTGATATGATACCAAACATAACAATACTACAAGTTACAACTCCATAGTTCTGAAATTAGTGAGAGATTAGACAGTCATGACAGAGAGAGGCCCATACAGGGCATTCTAAGGCAAAATAGTCCTTAAAGAGGATTTACCGTGTTCATTATTATTTTAGTATAATCAAAATAAAGTATAAAAACTCAATATGTGAAGGTTATTTGGTCTTTTAGAATGATAAATGCAGTGGGTACATTTGTGTTGGACACACTGAAACTCCTGGTTACTTTCCTGAGCAGTGTAAAAGAATCTGAGCTGGTACAGTTTTCTACAATGAAGCACTATATACATTAGAACAATTTTTGTTTGCTAATTAATAATTTAATTACTGCAAAAAAGTACTAAAATTGTTAGAATGCACTTTCAAGCCTATAGTAAAGCAATATTTAATGAGTATATATTTGCATCAATATGTATAACAAGGATTAAGATACCTTGGGATTATTGCCAAACTGCAATCCCTTTGTTGTGATGTCAGCACTCGAGCTTATCAGACCTTTAAAGCACCTTCAGGTCAAAAGAGTTTCAGTATGTACTTTTCACAGTCATTTTTGTCAAATTATTATAAATGATTCATAATGTAAAGACAGGGTAGAAAAAGCCATTTGTAAGAAATTGAACACTCCACAGAAACCTCTTTCAACCAAGTGGTTCCTGACCTGTGTGTCCAGCAGTGGATGTGACAGGGTATTTTTTCAAGACTATAATCTTCCCAGTATTTGTGTCTTCAGGCTTTTCTGAGCTGAAGTGTGCTGAGTTGAGCTCACAGCAGGCAGCGGAGACACTCTTCTATTTTCGGCTGATTCAGGGACACTCAGGAGCTCAGAGGGGAAACACACTCTTTAGCACACAGAGTTTAACTAGAAGAAATGCAGACCTTGCAAGTTAAACTTTGGGAACAGTGAACTAAACCTTTCTACTAGTAAATATATACTCACAAGGGTCCACACAAGAAGAGCAACTGTGAATCCAGTAATCAAAGCTCTGGTGGTCTCATGACAATGAGGTTGCCCTGAGCTGTGAAGCAGAAAATACAACCAACTTCTAAGACTGACTTTAGGAAGTATAGAAAAATATTAGATTTCTTTAAAAAATTCTGAGAATAACTGAAGTAGTAATCAAAGCAAAGCATGGGCTCATTAAATTCTGAAAAAAAAAGACATTATATGCATATTCTCATTCTCTCTCTCTCTCTCTCTCTCTCTGTGGGAACCATATACATTTACCAGTGATTACTTACTCCACATACAGCACTGTTTGCTCTTATTTTAGCCAGGAGTATTTTTAATTAATATGAATTACAGGCTCAGCAGTCCCCTATAAATAATCTCAATATGACTAACTACTATTTGAGTGTAAAAATTATTCAAGGGGCAGTTTCAGAAAAACACAGGCCGAACACCATTAAAGTGACAGAAATGCTGACAAATTGCAGCCGGAGAAGAGACTGAAAAGATAATTATACATTTGCCATAACTCAAGCCACCAAACTGCGACATATTTGTCACTTTGAGATAATAACTCTGTTGGTCAGCTGGAATTACTGATAAACAGCTCACAGAGGAGCACCAGAGGTTAATAATGGATAGAAAAAAAAACACTCGCACTTAACAATGTTTTCATGTGTTGTTTTTGTTTTTCCTTGCGGTCAACTTTGAGGTTTTATGCATCAAAACAGTCATAATAATTTTTTCATATATTTCAACGTTTGTTATCCCTGAGAATTTAGCAAACTGCCTGAATTCTTTGTATTATGTCATTCATTCAAAAATGACACTAGGCTGAAACCCTCCTTATAACTTCATTATGAATGAACGGTGGAATGTCTCAGCAAAGTAAATTTGTATGAAAGTTTTCTTGGACCCTGTGGGTCTAAAATGAAATGCTAAAGCTTCAAAGGGACAAATATTAGCATTAGTAAACAGAACATGAGTTGAACTGACACCACAGGATGCATTAAACCCAAAAACAAGAACAAGAACCTGAATGTTAAAGGCTAAATTGGAATAGAGGGAACAGATTACCTTGCGCATTAATAAAATGGAGTCCAACTTATAATGCTGTGAACTGAAAATACTCAGGAAAGTACAAGTCCATCAAAGTGTATTTAAGTGCATGAAACTGAGGAAATGATAGGCTAAGGCAGTTCCAGTTTTGTGTTATTTTATTGCCCAGCGTGAGGTGCCTTATCAGCCAGAGCCAGAGAAAAACCAGGCCGAAGAGAGACGGCAGGGATCAAGCCCAGCTTTGTGCTTTTACCACAAGCTCCAGAGCACCCTGTTCTCTTTTTCTTGCAGATAAAGTTTACCTGAGGAGAGACATAGTCTACAATTCACCGCAGGGACCCACCTGTTTTATCTTTACCTCATTTCACACTCCTAAAGCAAGCCATGACTGTGTCTTTGTCAACACTGGATTTGAATGAAATGAGGAATGCATCTAGCTCAGCGACTCTGCTGCCCCCTCCACTGGCCAGAGCAAGCCACTGCAGTCCACTAGTGTGGTCAGAGACTGGATATCTTGTTTTGTAACAACAGATAAACACTGACACAGATAAAATAACATATTTACTTTGGTTCCACTAAAGTCCTGTGAGTTAAGGAATTTATACACCAGATTAATTATGTTTAATGAACAGGTGAAATGCATTGCTTAGTAATATAAATAAATGTCATACACCTTTTTCTAAATATAAAAAATAATAATAAAAATAAAAATACTGTGGTCGGTTCCTCCTTTTCAGAGCCCCACTAATTCAACACTGAAGTGCAGATGACATGTCATTATCACAATGTACGATGGCGTGTCACATTCTGCAAATCAGTCAACCAATGTTCCCACCCCCGATGACACCCACTTGTGATGCACTCATAAATAAGAGAAGCACAGAGTGAGGGAGTATTCCTGAACGAGGGGTGGGTTTAACTGAAAACAGTGGGGTGCAGTTATTCTTGAAAAGCCCCATTTCCACTTCTCCTACAGAAAGGGATATGATTTATAACATTGTAAATATTTCAAAGCATACATCTAACTCCCCAGTCCGTATATGCAAATTAATCTGTCTGTTTTTAATGCCTTGTTTTGGGATATCACTGATATTTATGTATTCAACCAAAAGTAGTTTAACCTGCCCATTCACGCTGAAGTTAAAGGGACTGTTTCAGCGTGGACTGCTTTTGAATGAGGGCTTTTTTAATGATTTATATTTGTTTTATTTAGTTTTATTCCATGGTCGTTTGGTGGTATTTGTATTTGTTTATTTAAAATGTATACTGTTATATGTGTTTACTGCTTTCCTTGTTTTCAGCCTCAACCTAGAAGTGCTGAAAAATATCACTGAAATATTACACAAAACATCTGGTTTAGAGGCTTGATTATTTTAATGTCTTCCCTCTTGGCTTGGATAGAGTGATATCATTAATATAATGGTTTCACTTTATATATAGTATGATATATATATAGCCTTTCCGTCCTCTACATTATAATTCCGCCCCTCTCTCGCTCTTTCTCTCTCTCATGACTAAGCAGTAGTTTTATGGCCCATAATCTATTTGCACTGTTCCATTCATTCTATAAGTCGGAGCTGAACATCGGATCAAAAATGAACACAGATTTTTTTAAAAATGATTTCTTCAAATTAAAAATGATAAGAAAAATATAACATGAATTTTTTAGCAAAGCTACTTCAAAATTCTTTATCTTTACTCTGATCTTCACGCACTTGTTCGTTTGACCTTCCCTGTCCCTGGTGGAGGTACAAGAGAGAAAATATTACCGAACGACCTCCTTGTAGCCTCAGGGTCTGTTAAAAATCAGTTTTAGAATTCATGATTCAGCTGGTTTGTATGCAAAGTGTGCAGCAAAAAGGCATTCATAAAACATGGCCACAATCTAAATGGTAATAAGATGTGAGAAATAAAAACTTTTCTATTTAATGTAAGATATAATTTTTGGGAGTTCTGTAAATGTTTAAAAAGTAATGCAAAAATTAATAAGCAATTCCAGTATTTTTTTTTCTCAAAATGACTGATTTATAATAATAATAAAGCTATTAATATAAAAACGATGTCTTTCTAAGTGCTTTGATGTGAAATACTCCATTTTAGATATTCAGAAGTGATCAGTGGGCTGGTGATAGGAACCAGATGTCTGGGAGTTTATCAAATTTGAAAGCCTCTTACAGCAAAGGAATCTGATGCAAATTATAGTGTTCATGTACTCTGCACTACTGCAAAAGTTAGAGAGCACCTTCCCTATATTTAATTTACAGAAAAGGCTTTCGTTCTTCAGCATCAAGAAAAAAAGCTTGTTTTGTTTAAATCTTTCATTCTTCCAATTTTTGATACCGTTTTTCAAAGACTTTTTGATGGTTCCACGTTTTTTCAGACTCATGGTGCAAATTAGTGTTGTCACAGAACACTTGCTTCAAATTAAAAGCAAGACTGGAGCTCTGTTTTGTAAAAGCAATAGTCTCTGTGATTTTTCAGGTTGTTGTTGTGCCTTTTTGGTAGCAACTGAAGTTTTGGAAACTTTTTCCCCTTGTTTTATTTCTTATGGAAAGTGAAGGTCTTAAATATGTTCTCTTCAGAAATGTAACCTAAAAAAGAAATGTTATTTAAAAGACTGATTTGACTAGAAATTGAATGTAGGGTAGTTTCTGACATTTGCACCAAGCGTTAGTTGGTCCAGTTGTTTTTGGTGAAATGCGCTGTATTTAAATTAACAGAATTTATGAGTGACATACCTGTATTTTTGCCGCAGGCTGAAGGGAGCAGTGCTAGACAGAGTTGTGCGGCTACATCAGGAGAACTGATGGTGTGTGTGTGTGTGTGTGTGTGTGTGTGTGTGTGTGTGTGTGAGAGAGAGAGAGAGAGAGAGAGAGAGAGATTGGCCATGTGTGTCTGACAGCTGCAGACGCAGCAGGGGTCCAGACAAACTGGATAACACACCTATGATCAAATGTCTTTTAAGATATGCATAATAATTACACTGTAATGAGGTCATGCATTTTTGTAGTTATGTAGTATGGCACACTTAGATCTGTAGATTCCAGCTTGTTTTCATAACATTATCTCTGCATTTTCCTTGGTAAGTGAATATGCAAATCATTAATAAATATAAAGGCTTTTTTTTCAACCAAATTACGTAAAATAATAATATTATTATTATTAATTAATAAATAAATAAAAAATAACAACAATCAAAATCTAACTGATTTAGAATTAATATGAAACTTGAAACGAAACCAAAACAAAACTTTTATTATGGAACCCAAGCCGTTTCCTGTCCTTGTCTTCATCGCCTCAGTCTACTCTCTTGCCCAGACCTTATTTCCTTTTACTCTGACACTTCTTCAGTGTTAATCCATCTGACTAATGAAGCAAATGCTGTATCCCTCTTCTTCAGAGCTGATGCCATCCAAGTGAAACCAGGCAGCGCTGGAAGCTAAAGTACAGCATTGAGCTAAAGAAAGTCAGGGAAGACTCTTGTGGCCTTTAGTGAATTAATCCCCATGTAATACTCATAGAGGAACACAAATCTCAGCAGAAAAGCCCCATGTTGAATGCATATTATGAGGAATTCATTGCACTTTTACTGCTTTCTAAGCTACAGGGTAACTGCCAGGTGCCCATACCGAGAGCATTATTTATGGACCATTTTAATGGTGCAATATATATATATGGCGATGTAGTGTAATTATTCATATTGGAGCATCTAAGTGATAGCTATAGCACCATGATCGAACAGGCAGCTTGTGCATCTTAAGAATTTTGCACAAAATAGCCTTTGTCAAAAAGACTATATAAAAATGGCCACAAAATAAAATGTTAATTCATGAGAACAACTTGATAAACGTGTTACAATAATTATCTGTTTACTATTTACTAGAAATATGTATGTTGCTGATTTTTCTTATCTTAAACAAAACTGAGTGTGTAGAAACAGATAGAATACTTGAGCATCATAATTATTGATACACTGTATATTCATTCATTCATAGTTTGTAAAGCCTTATCCAGTTCAGGGTCGCGGTGGGTAGGGTGCCAACCTGGAATCATTGGGCACAAGGCAGGATCACACACTGGAGGGGGCAACAGTCCTTCACAGGGTGACACACACTCACACATTCACTCACACTCTCACACTTATGAACATTTTGAATCTCCAATCCACATACCATCGTGTGTTTTTGGACTGTGGGAGGAAACCAGAGCACCTGGAGGAAACCCACACGGACACGGGGAGAACACACCAAACCCCTCACAGACAGTAGGATTGGAACCCACAACTCCAAGATCCTGGAGCTGTGTGACTGTGACACCACCTGCTGCGCCACCGTGCTGCCCTTACACTATATATTGATAATTCATTCATTTATTAATTCTCTGTAACTGTTTTATTATTTTCAGTGTCCCAAAGGGTCCGGAGGGTATTCAGAATTAGTGGACACAAAGCAGGAACACACCCAGGATGGAGCACCAGTCATCACACACCCACTATTCACTTAAAAACACACTCTTATGGACACCTATTAAACAGTCACTCCACTTATCAGTATGTGTTTTTGGAGTGTGGGGGGAAATCAAGCACCTGGAGGAAACCCATGCAGATACAGGGAGAACACCCCAAACTCTTTACAAACAGTGAACCAAGGCAGGGTTTGAATCACTGGAATTCTGAAGCTGTGTGACAGGCTTCCTGTTGAAATATTTTAAGATACTTTTAAAGCTAATTATTTTAAGCTAATTATTTTAAGCTAATTATTTTAAGCTAATTATTTTAAGCTAATTATATCAAAGGTTTAATTACTAAGCAAGATCAATCACATATTTCACTTAGCTTTCTTTTGCTAAAGTGTTCCATGAGCCCAAATGTAAATGTTATTATAATATTTTTATACGTTTTTGTTCAGGGGTTATATTTAATTAAAGTTATACAAACTAGTAAATGACTCAAATGTATGGTTTGCAAAGTAGGACATTTTAAGTAATGTTCAGGCTAGCAGGCCTGAGCTGACCTGACACATCAAAACCCAAAACCCCACTTTAAAGTCTCACTTTAATGAGCTTCAGGACTTAAAAGTGACACTAAAAATTCCAGACTCGAAATAACTGCAACTAACTTTGGTCATTAACACGGCTGCTAGCATCGAATTGGCATAAATTTAGAGGTGAGACTTTGTCTTTATTGCGCTACAGAGATTTTAAGACGCCTTTCCCCTGTGAGGGTACTTCAATCATCCAATCTTTTTGTCTCGTTTTATATTTTATTTTTTCAAACACAGCTCATCTGAGTGCAGATCTGTCAGTCGAGAAACACGCTTTTTCCTAGGCCAGTTTTTTTTAACAAATTTTTTTTTTACAATTTTTTCCTCGTGTCGCTCGGACAGCAGCTGTGCTAGTTAGCTTTGCCTCGGCTGGAGTCTTCTTCTGCCTTTTTCCTTTTAGCAATTCCCGCCTTTTCAAGTTCACTTTAAAAAGAAGAACCCCATGAAATTTGATGCTTGCGCATGCGCATTAGCAAGAATGTCTGCATGCTAACGACGACTGAGAGTCGACCATCTGTTTTACTGTTTGTTTAGAGTATGGTTGGGTGCATTCGGTTCTTTGTTGCAAAGAGCCATTAAAATCAGTCGTAATGAAGACTGGGTTGTTTCTTATGTAGCTTTTATATTTAGATGAATTCATCTGGTTATAAATCACACCCTCAAGGTTATTTATTTGGTTGTTTGTTTGTTTGTTTGTTTGTTTAAATCACAACAGCTAGCTCATAACTGGTTTTGTTGAAACTGAGTGGCTCAATTAAATATAGGTCCTGTGGCATTATTTCTATCATATATTCAATGTCCGGAAGGTTGCCAACACTCATTTTCAAGAGTAACTGAGAATATTACTAGGACTCGTGTCTTTCCTTTGTTACCGAAGCAGTGACTACTCTTTTGGGAAGACTTTTACTGGATACTAGAGCATTTCTATGAGGATTTGAATGTTTTCAGTCTTAAGAGCCAGCTAAGTCAGGTACTGATGCTGGATGAAACATTCTAGATCTCAAACGCAAGTTTATTCCAAAAATATTGATAAGGCTACAGTACTAGGGGGCTTTATATCCCTCTAGCCAATGCTTGGCACTGGGCATGGTGAACTTAGACCTATTGGCAGTGCTTTTCTGTGGAGTTTATACTAGCTTTCTGTGCACAACTGAATGTCGGTGTCAGCAATGGATTTATTGTTAAAACAGAAGCTAGAAGGACTATCTGGGTACTTTCGTACACATAGTCTAAATCTATAATGCTACGTGCAATGAACTACAGTGACATTTACTAAGCTAGTGGTTTTCATAGTAAATTACAACTGGAGTTACTTAAACTGCAGCTGTGAGACATTTTTCTTCAGAAAGATGTAACAGAAAACAAGAACTTGAAATATTGGAACATTCTCTTCTTTCAGTGCCTCATGTTTTTGACTGGGCTTTGGGTACAAAGATGAAAACATTATTTTTAAAAAGAGCAAAGGAGAGAACATGTGAGAAATTGCCTGCAGGGGGTTGGTTTGGTTTCCTTTTAACTGAGGTCAATAAAAGAAAAGGTAAGTGTGGCCTTGGTGTAGTTTTTTTTTTTAATAACACACTCCAGAGCTCTTTCTGAAACCCCCTCCAAGCCCATTTCAGCTCAAGCTTCTGTGCTTCTTCCTCGTTCTTTGACTTGTTCATCCAGCATTATTGTAGGAGGGCAAATCCATGAATAAAATATAATAGAAGCTTGTGCATTCTATTTTATGAATAATGTAACGCCAAAAGCAGTATCTTAGCTTTCTTTCTCAGATTAGCCCTGTGCTTTGTCCTATCCTGTATGCTGTTGCTTGTGCTTGTTTAGCATATGAGAGGGCAGTGGCTCTCTCTCTCTCTCCTTTTACAGCTGTATCCCTCCAAGCCTGTGTTGAACCTAAAGGATTTATTAAGATGTTTAAAAGTGAAGATGAGAAGACTACTTCTTTCAGCCCAGTGAACCTAGGTCAAAATCTTTGTCTTGTCATAACGATCTATGGCCTGATAATCAATTCACGCAGAAGCATAAATACTGCTATAAATTTCAGTGTCACTGGAGTTTATTTTACCCTATAAGATTTTTGTTTTTTTATGGCGTACTATATAGGAATAATATTGGGGTGGGCTTATCATTAACATATATTTGTTATTAGATGAAAAACAGTTGAAAATAATCAGTAGCAATAGAGTAATGTAAATGCTTTCAGAATTATATATAATATTACTTCTTCTTTTTTTTAATGAACTGCTATGTAAAGTTTTTTTTTAAGTTTTAAAACATGCCTTTCCTCAGACCATGTAAGAAAAGTATATTATGTTTTTGTGATATCACAAAAAAAGGCATCTATTTTTACACGGTGGTGCAGCAGGTAGTGTCACAGTTACACAGCTCTAGGGACCTGGAGGTTGTGGGTTCGATTCCCGTGTGTTCTCCCTGTGTCTGTGTGGGTTTCCTCCGGGTGACTGTCTGTGAGGAGTGTGGTGTGTTCTCCCTGTGTCTGTGTGGGTTTCCTCTGGGTGCTCTGGTTTCCTCTCACAGTCCAAAAACGCACGTTGGTAGGTGGATTGGTGACTCAAAATTGTCCGTTGGTGTGTGTGTGTTACCCTGTGAAGGGCTGGCGCCCCCTCCAGGGTGTATTCCCGCCTTGCGCCCAATGATTCCAGGTAGGCTCTGGACCCACCGCGACCCTGAACTGGATAAGGGCTTACAGATAATGAATGAATGAAATGAATGAATATACAGAGTGTTTTGCAGTATTACTTTTTGAATGATGTGCAGTGTATGGCAGGCAAATTATTTCCAATTATCTTAAAAGCACACCAATAAAAACAGTATGTTAATATGTTTTACTATAAGGGATAATCAAAGTTTGGAAAATGATCATGGACAAATCACATATGGATTTGGTACATAATTACATGCAAATCTTGTAACAGAACCTAAGGAAAAAATAATAATTTGTTTAAAAGGCTTCAATATAAAATACTACACTGGAGCTAACCCATCTGTTGCTATGCAAGTTGGCCTCCTTGTTTTTAATGATCAAGGGGTTTAAAAGTACAAAGTACACCTACTTGGTCAATGGAGCTGATAAAACGGAGAGTAAGTGTCAAAACATGGCCATTATGTTATGGCTGATGGTACATCCAAATAATGCAACCAGTGTTCAATAAAATGTCCATTATCCATCCATTATGTATGGCTGAAACTCAGGTGGTTTTTATGAGGCATATAATGTAGCACTTGGTTGTAGAAAGGGTTATATTATTATCTACAGCTACACAGGGAGTAGGGAACCATTATCAATGCACTGTGGACCCCGATCATACCAATGTACAATCCACACTACCAGTGAATACACTTTTGATAGTATTGTACATTTTTGACTTACTATTTAGAAAGAGAATTATATTATTATTATATTATAAATATATAATAATATAATTATATATATATATATATATATATATATATATATATATATATATATATATATATATATATATATATATATATATATATATATATATATTATTATTATTATAACACGTTAGCGCTGTATATTACCGTGAGGGTGCGTTTTAGCGCCTCCTATCGACCGCCTTTATACAACAAAACCACCTCGGAGTCATGTGACTAAACGCGGAAGGAGAGATTAAGCAAAACTTTCAATGAATAAATGAATATTTCGCTCAGCTCCGACCAGTATGAGCACATTAACACACAGGTTGTGTTCAGAGAGGCTCAGGAAAGCTACGGAATCTCCAGTTTGAGAAAGAGTCCAGGTGCAATGATCCGAATTATCTTATTTTTCTTCTGTTTACAAATGTCGGTGTGTGGAGCTCTTCTACCTCTCGTCATCAACACCTGGCACTTTGAGAACGCCACTGCTGCAGGTGAGAGAAATAACTTGAAATAATGCGACCAATCAAAACTAACTTCACTGAAACAACCGGAGCAGTACAGAAATAATAACGAGTCAGTAGTCGTAGTTACCCATGAGAGATACCATAATACAAAATGACCCCATGTTTCAACATTCATTTTGCATTGTATTAGCCCTACACACTTAAAAATGATAGCTCTGCATGAAGGAAATGGTTCTATATAGAACCCAGAACACTCGAAGGACTTTTGGCATGATTAAAGGGTTCTTTGCATTGTAAAGGGGTTCTTCAGATTGATGGAGAATGTGTGTGTGATGGTTCTCTTTAGAGAAGGGTTCTATACGGCACTAAACTCTAAAACGGTTTCTCTACTGTTACGATGTTACGATGTCAAGCTTTTATAATAGAGGAACCGTTTTAGAGTTTAGTGCCGTATAGAACCCTTAAAGATTCTACATAGATATAGAACCATCTATAGCACACACTCCATCAATAACCCTTTAATCATTCATTCATTATCTGTAAGCGCTTATCCAGTTCAGGGTCACGGTGGGTCCAGAGCCTACCTGGAATCATTGGGCGCAAGGCGGGAATACACCCTGAAGGGGGCGCCAGTCCTTCACAGAGCAACGCAGACACTCATAAATACACTCTCACACACACGGACACTTTTGAGTCGCCAATCCACCTACCAAGGTGTGTTTTTGGACTGTGAGAGTAAACCGGAGCACCTGGAGGATACAGGGGGAGAACACACCAACTCTTCACAGACAGTCACCCGGAGCGGGAATCGAACCCTTAAACTCCAGGTCCCTGGAGCTTTGTGACTGTGACACTGCGCCATCGTGCCACCCCCTTTAATCATGCAAAGATTTAAGTGTTTAGGTTGCTATATAGAACCATTTCCTTTAATAAAGAACCCTTGTAGAACCACCATCATCCTAATAATACTGCTCTGTAAGTGGAGATGATTAAATGGGAAATACATTTTGAGACAAGATGATCTTAATGATAGGTGTATGCTTCATTCCCCATTTATCTGGATTAAGTACAGTTTCCTTGAACAGGGATTTAGCTTCTTACACAACTGTGGCCAAAGTACATTCCTACTGGTCGGTGCTCCAATTTGGGTTTACTTGATCTGACTAAATGCTTGTGAAATACTTATAGAACTGCAAAGGCACTTCTTAGTAAATTCAGCGTCTATCTGGATTGGACTTGAAACAGCCAGTTTAGTTTGGATAAATAATTGGATAATTTGGATTAATTAATGTTGATACATCTGTTTATTTACCCCACGCCACTTCATGGTGTGTGTTTTTGTTTTTCTGCAGCATGGAGTGCGCTCCAGGCCGGTTCATCCCCACTGGATGCAGCCGAGGCCGGATGTACCCGCTGTGAGCAGGATCAGTGTGATGGGACCGTCGGGTTTGGGGGGAGTCCAGATGAAAGTGGAGAAACCACACTGGATGCTATGATCATGAATGGGTAACTCTGACACACTCTGATTTAGTTCATTGATCGATTATATTCCAGGCTTATTCCCAATTCTGTGTATCGGCAAAGAATATGAATTTGATTTCAAAGGAGTATATCAGCATGCAAAGCAGTGATCTGATAAAACTTTAGCTGCTCTGTAAACAGAACAATAGCAGACAGGATGAACCTTGTTTAATGAGAGGTCAAGGCAAAGTGCAATTGTAACTTTTCACACATTGTATTTAATGATTTTGATATTGTACTGGAATAATTAAACTTCATTAAACAGGTGTAGTTCTGTTGTCATCTGCTGAAATTTCGCTGCTGACATTTCCACTCTGCAGCATCAGAGTGTGACGGTACCATGTGTCCATGTATGCTCATGCAGAAATGGGTCACTTTATTAAAAGACTCACGCTGGTTCTTGGTTGCTCAGTGACACAATGGAGGTCGGTGCAGTAGCAAACCTGCGGCGAGTGAAAAATGCAGTGGGTGTGGCCCGGGCTGTGATGGACTACACTGACCACACCTTCTTAGTTGGCGAGTCAGGTAAGGTTTGCTCCCTTTTCCCTAATCCAGTGTGTGTAGAACAGCTTGTGTAAGGGCTGAACGTTGTGCTCTGTTGCAAAAATTTTACCAACTTTTCTTCTGATGATATTTCCTGTATGGCCAAAAACTTGACCATGATGTACGAGTGTACATAAATAATTCTGAGGCAACTGGCATTAGCAGGTACAATATAGACCAGCTTTATAGATGAGCTTAAATTGGTAAAATTAATTGTCAGTGAAGTATTCACTACACGTTACTCCATTTTAAAAATCTAAAGGGTAGACTTACACTTAAGTTGACTAAAAATTACTTTGTAGCACCCATTCACATTCTCTCCCAAACTCCTTATTTACTTATCTTTAATTACCCCCGTTTAAACATTATTCCGGTCTGGTCTGTGGCATTTTCATCCCTCTATATTTGGTTTTGATTTAAGTTCAGCCACCTCAAGCATCAGAGGATCTACTTGGGATGTCGATTCAGTCCTCATTTATAGTGCAGTGTAGCAGTTTACTGCCCATGGGGAAGAGATGGACTCATTTCTGTCCGGCCCACTGAGCTGTGTAACCTCCTCTGAACTCACATAAGTGTGTGTCAGTCAGAAAGATAGGGCATGGAATTATATAAAAGCACCACCCTTCTGTGGGCAATTTGAACAGTTCACTTCACAGCTTGCCCCAAAATGCTTGAAGTACTGAGATTTTAGTACCGAGCTAAGTTCTGAGAGTAGATGCCGAAAGAGATTTGTCTATTGATCTGTTTTAAACAGCAAGGGTCATGATGTGTTTGATGCCCTCACATGCAGTTGTGGTTAAGGATGTCAGTGCAAATTGTGCTCTTCTATGTCTTTCAAGCATCTCACATTTACCGTATACTGTGGTTACTGTCAATGCATGCATCATATGAGTAAAATCAGAGGGAGTGTAAAAAAAACACAAAGGTCCAATTACTGTACAGATAATTCAAATACTGTAAAGATATTCATAACACAAAAACATATCTGAGCTAGGGGAAATGTTATAGATGCACAACATGTTGTAATCAGAGTATGTGTGTGTGTGTGTGTGTGTATATAGGTTGGGTGATTTCATTTTGTTACATGCTTTTTATTTTAGAATATTCTGCCTTTTCTATATCCTCTGCAGCTTCTAAGTTTGCTGAAGACATGGGCTTCAAATGTGAAGACTTGTCCACTAACAAATCGAGGGACATTTTCTCACAGTGGCTGAGTCAGAAGTGTCAGCCCAACTTTAGAAAGGTCACTTCCTATATCCTGATATTTCTGTACATTTTTCCTTATCATTTTTTTAATAAATCTGATGAACAGGAACATTTAAGCATGTTTGTTATAGCTCCTAATTTAAGTTGTTTCTGGACTGATACCTTCCACTTCTATTGGCATATAATTAGTCTTTTTATGTTGTTTATGAAGTAATTTTCCTATTGCTCTGTATTAAAGCATACATTTATTTGTTAACGGACTAATATCTTTTGTAGTGTATAAAAGTGTAAACTGAGGTCATATACGGATTAGACTCCTCTTACTATTCAGTGAAAATATCTTTGACATCGTGTCTCCGGAGGTTTAAATATTTCTTCTATATATTCACTGAGTTGGGGCTCAGAGATTACATGAAACTGATGTAACAAACTCATTTTGCCCTCCTTTTTGATGTTCTGATTATCACAAGATACTTTAGCGCATTCTCCCCTGGGCTCTTTGCCAGAGCCAAAACTATTAGACGTATGTGTCAGGCTCATTAAAATTCTCGGTGTGGACTATGTTGAGAAGTTTTGGAAGGGTATCAATTTAATCTCAGCCATAAGAAAATATGCACAATGAACCATAGCTACAATGAATAATTCATCACCAGCTTCACGAGAAATACAATGGTTGATCCCAACATGCTGTTAGAGTTGGCGCTATCAAAGCTGCGTGGAGATGGGACGGGAAAATGATAAATGTGTTTTTTATTTATTTTCTGTTGTTCACACCCAAGAAGATTAAACTGTCTGGGTAGTTGGCCAAGTTAATCAAATCACAGTCTCTTCTTGGCTTTAAGAATCTTAAAGTGGATAAGCAAATAAGAAAACAACGCAAGACGCCTGACAATACTGAGCAGTAATTTTCAGTTCAATCTGACGATTTTAAAGTAGCGGGATGTCATGTACCTTTTTCCATACTGATATCAAAGTTGCATGAGGAAAGTAAATTATGAAAATTAAATCAGGAGCTGAGATTTGATTGTCCTTTCATGTTTTCAGAATGTTTTTCCAGATGCTGCTAAGTCATGTGGACCATATAAACCCAAAAACAGACCGTACCCAGGCCCACGTCGAAAACCTAAACCATTTGACCTCCGATCACATGACACCATTGGTAATGAACCAGCACATGGCTACCCCACCCAGATTTTATTTGTTCTCAGTACAGCATTTACAGTGATATGGTAATAGCAAAGATCCATTACTGAAGTAGAAGAGGATGGAAAACAGTTCATCGGTAGATTTTCTGCAGTCTGAAATTCGGAGCTTCAGAAGCTCTTCCTGCACTCTTTGTGCTTTGTAGGTAATTAATTAATTATTAAGGCTATATACAGATGGGAATTGCCAATATGCAGGTTTTCTTGTATATATTTTTACTGCAGATACAGATGCTAACATAACATTTTAAACTATAGAATTGAGGAAAATATCTTTCTCAATTTCTATGCGTTACAGAAAAGTACTACATGTATTTCTCTAGGGATATATATATATATATTAGTAACGTTAACGTATTTTGACTTAAAATGTACCTAAAATATTGTTTTTCTTGTAGAATACGATTAACGAATTTTCAAATGTCGATTTAAAATATTCAAGCAAAACATTTGTGCATCTATTTTGTTAAAGCAAATCCGCTGTAAACATGATTCCAATGTCATTGTGCATGCCTTAAAATGATTATGGTTTGTGTGAGGGCAAGACAAAAACAGGATGGAGAAGGGATTTTACAAAACAAATGGCTAATTCTTTTCATATTTAGGTATGATTGTGGTTGGAAGTAATGGTCAGGTGGTTGCTGCGACTTCAACAAATGGAGCTACCCATAAAGTGCCTGGGTGAGTAATACCAGCATAAAAGAACACAATTTGATATGTACAAAGTGCTATGTCTAAACAAACCTAGTTTTGCCGGACTGCCATTAGCTGTATAGCTATTGTCACAGAGGTGTTTCTGGTATTTCAAAAACAGGAAAACCCAAAACACATACCCTTTTCATTGGAAGGTCTGGAGAAGCTTCGGTGCTTCATATCAATGTCTTTGTTTACATGTGGTTTTATTATGTGATTGTGTTGTACAGAAAATATGGAGGGCAGGAAATAAATGCAGAAATGGAAAAAGGAGCACAAAGTTTTGTTCATAAAATATAACACTGACATCAGTGAATTTCTTGTTGATTTTATTTAAAAATAAATACTAGATGATCTACCACCAAAGAACAAAGAAAACCAAGAATATTTGTTGATTTTAAGAATTATTACTTATTTATTCTATGTAAAAAATGAAAGCATGTGAGGTTTAAGGAGGCTGTGCGCAGCTATATGGAGATTTAGAAACACACCACAAAATGTCTCCCTTTACAATATTTCAGGCAAAGACACACACACACTCTCTGTGAGATATAATACGTGTCTAAATGTTGTAGAGTTCTGAGCTGTCCTGCTGAACTTGTGAAATAACCAACGCTGAGCCAAGACTCTGGCTAACACACATGGTGTCGTGCCAAACAGCCCCAGAAACAGAGCGTGTTCCTGGCTTATTTCCTATTTTTCAACCACGGTTCGCGCTGAAGGACTTGCTGTTTTTTGGTTCCAGTTGGGAAAGAATTTTTCTGGTTCACGAACCAGTTTATGTCGGTGAAAACGTGCCTACTGGTCAAAATTTAGTTCATGAACTGGAATGTGAAAGATGAACAGTTCCTACACATGCATGCATGTTTCAACAGTCAGTCAGTCAGTAAGCGAAAATGCCTAATCTAGGCTGGACCGGTAGGTGGTCCAGCAATAATTCAATTTACTTTTAAATTCCATACTTTAATGTCAAAACATGTCAGATAAATTATATATAATTACATGCTGTTCTATGAAATGCATGCCGATAATTTTTCATAAAATTAAAATTGTAATAAATTGGGTCCAGCTGTATTTATAACACAATTGAGGATGTATGAGTTCATTCATTATCTGTAACCCTTATCCAGTTCAGAGTCGTGGTGGGTCCACAGCCTACCTGGAATCATTGAGCGCAAGGCGGGAATACACCCTGGAGGGGGAGCTAGTCCTTCACAGGGCAACACACACTCACACCTACGGACACTTTTGAGTCGCCAATCCACCTACCAACGTGTTTTTGGACTGTGGGAGGAAACCGGAGCACCCGGAGGAAACACCAAACTCCTCACAGACAGTCACCCAGAGAGGGACTCAAACCCACAACCTCCAGGTGCGACAATACCTGCTGCACCACCATGCTGCCCGGATGTATGAGTTTCGATAGCATTTTTGCCTTTGTTAGTGTAAGCTACAAATGAAAAATAATTTCATATCAAATTACAGAAGGCTTTTGAAATGCAAGGGTACTTCAAACAAGATACAGACGTGTAGAAAATTTGCTTAAAACTTATAAAAGGAAACCTGTGTTCATAGCTTTCTATTGTGGTACTGGGGCAGTCAGGGCTGCTCTGATATGTGTGTTTGTCCCTAGGCGTGTGGGGGATTCACCAGTGGCTGGTGCAGGGGCCTATGCAGATAGCTCCGTAGGTGGCGCGGTTGCTACAGGCCAAGGAGACATCATGCTGCGTTTCCTTCCCAGGTATCCACTGAATTAATGCCAATCTAAACCAAGAACTTTGAATTAATTTACTATCAGGTTCACTGACTGCAGTTAGGCCTGTCACAACTATCAAAGTCAACCAACGTTGTTAGTCTTCTCAATGATATATTTATATTTTAAACACTCAGAGCAATGTCTTTACAATGTTTTTAGTGTTAACCCTGCCTAAACAGTAGAGGCTGTTAGCTAAAAAGGAGAGACTCTTGCCTTGAGCTGCTTTGAGAAAAATTAGGAGCCAAATCTGTGTTCTTCTAAATTGTTCACAACACAGAATTAACATTTTTAAAAGATATTCTCTTTTTATTGAATTAATACTTTGTATTTATTACACAAACCAGTTTAATAATTATACCCTATTAAACAGCAAATAACTACTATTATATAAAACTATTATATGTGACAGTTAGGCCTGTCACAACTATCAAAGTCAACCAACGTTGTTAGTCTTCTCAATGATATATTTATATTTTAAACACTCAGAGCAATGTCTTTACAATGTTTTTAGTGTTAACCCTGCCTAAACAGTAGAGGCTGTTAGCTGAAAAGGAGAGACTCTTTATTAAAACCCTTTATGTCAGAAGATTTTCTGAATGAGCGGATGTCTACGTTTAGACACAAAGTGTGTTTATATTTCTAAACCCTGTTTAATTCTTTGCAGTTATTTGGCTGTAGAGAAGATGCGGGCAGGAGAGGACCCCTCCTCTGCTTGCAAGATAGCCATCATCAGAATTAAAAAGCATTACCCAGACTTCTTTGGAGCACTTGTTTGTGCCAACGCAACTGGGGCATATGGTGAGGTTTCTTCCCCGAATATGTACCATTAAACTATACTTGTACATTAAGACATGCAGGAGTTTGTAGAATGTGCACATATTCTTTCTTAGGAAGAAAATAATATATTACTGGACCAGGAGCACCTGTAATTTTGTTCATAGCTCACTGTTCTACTACTGAAATCACTGAATGGCATTTACCTACACCGAGCAATAGTTTTTGATAAGGCCATTTTAACTAAAATTGATGGTAAATTGTAAAAGAATGAAAGTAATTTTTGTATTATCTCCATTTTAAAAGGTGCTGCTTGTAACAAGCTCCCTGGTTTCAGCGAGTTCCCGTTTATGGTGTCCAATCCGAAGACCAACAAACCTGTCCTGCAAAAGGTGGATTGCATCTAGTCCCAGACAAATTTTTTTTGGTGACTAATAATCAAAGAATGTCATTGGACAGAAAAGTAATTATAAAATTACAGTACTGTATTTGTTACCGTGGAATAATTTTTTAGTTAATAACTTCTATTCAATTCCATTCATTCATTCATTATCTGTAACCGCTTATCTAGTTCAGGGTCGCGGGGGTCCAGAGCCTATCTGGAATCATTGGGCGCAAGGCGGAAATACACCCTGGAGGGGGCACCAGTCCCTCACAGGGCAACACAGACACACACACACACATTCACACCTACGGACACTTGAGTCGCCAATCCGCCTACCAATGTGTGTTTTTTGGACTGTGGGAGGAAACTGGAGCACCCGGAGGAAACCCACACGGAGAACACACCAACTCCTCACAGACAGTCACCTGGAGCGGGAATCGAACCCACAACCTCCAGGCCCCTGGAGCTGTGTGACTGCGACACTACCTGCTGCTCCACCATGCCGCCTACTATTAAATTCCATGTTTGAATAAATTAATATTTTTCCAGACTTCTGGACATATTGTTTTTATTTGACAATCAATTGTAACTAAGGAACCTCCACTTGTATGCTATAAGGACATTTAAAAAGAACAACAACAATCAGTATTTAGGAAGTGCATGATTTAAAGTGCTGACTGATTTAACATCTGCTTGGGCCATTTTCCACCCACTGGAAGAAGTCACATTGCTGACCTTGCTTTAACGGACACACACAAAAGTTTCGGCCATTGTTTGGTCCCAGTTTCAAAACGGTTCTCATAAGGGTGCGTTTGCCATGGTGACATAAAGGGAAGTGCAGGTCTGCCCACTGCAAAGAAAAGTATAAAATACATGTTTTTTGTCTTCCATTAAATGTAGTAAAAATGTTAAATACAGGCAATGAGTCCAATAAACTGAAATGCCTTGAGCTGCTTTGAGAAAAATTAGGAGCCAAATCTGTGTTCTTCTAAATTGTTCACAACACAGAATTAACATTTTTAAAAGATATTCTCTTTTTATTGAATTAATACTTTGTATTTATTACACAAACCAGTTTAATAATTATACCCTATTAAACAGCAAATAACTACTATTATATAAAACATTAATGTGCATGTTATTTATCTTTACCTCAAAGAAGTTGCACTGAGATCCCCTGGGTAAGGAGCAGGTGTAGAACTGCCTCCCTTTGTTCTCTCCCACTTTACTGACCACCCTTAAGATGCTGGGCTGGCGGTGGGTGGTGCAGCAGGGAGTTGAGGATGTGGATGCTGTGTGGCCATGGGAGCCACTGCAGGATAAGATGTAAATAGTGGAGAAATTTATGGCAGAATACAAAACTAAAACTTTTGTAAGATGTATTGTTAAAGAGGATTTTCATCAGGTTTTCTACATTTCTGTGACACAGCAATGTAAAGCAAATTAGCACCTGAAGAAAATGCTTATTGCTACATTTTTCACTATTCTACTTTATATAAGGGAAACTATCATGGGAAACTAAAACATAGGACTTGTACACAGTAGCAGGGGCAGAAAATTAACTGATAGAGATATTGTGCATACTGATCACTGAATATCTAAGTCATATTCCTACCTTTTAATGTTCAGGGTATTGTGCTGCAAGACCCCTCCATGAAAATGTCCAACTTCTGTTTTTCTTCTCTTGCTGGGCTGGCTGGGATAATCAGATGTGTTTTGTGTGGGCTCTGTCCCAATCCCAGCACTGCTCCTGCTGTGCTGGAGTTCCAGCTGTTTATCTGGAAGAGGACTCCTCTGAGCTGCAGCTGGGTTTGTGCTGAGATCGGTGAGGACCAGAGTGGTGTTTCCGAATGCTGCTCTGCGGTTCAGTTTCAGCTGAGGCTGAGGACTGGAGAAGCTGTTGCAGGGGTAGCGGATCAGAGCCCTGGGGAAAGGTGACTGCTCTGCCAAATCTCTAGAAACTAAGAGATTCACAAATCTGTGATTCAGTTAAAGAATAAAAGCCCAATTCTACAAGTGTATATGTGTGCTACAGTAAACATGGGTGATTACTCAATTCCAGGTACTGAGCAAGTCAACCCCATGTGCAGAGTTCAAATTTAATTGTGTAAGATGTTTATAAACTCACCAACAGGCCGAGGACTCAGACAAGCTTCACAAGATTTGCTGACTGGTTGGTTAATCAAAGTGCAAAGGTTACACGTCCACTCCTCTTCCTCCCTCTTAGCAATGTGCTCACTGCTGCCTTCATCTTTCTGTGTCCATCCCATCATAATACTGAGACTACGGAGCTTACTGTTACAAAATTACATGGACAGATCATTACCAGATCGTTTCTTTAGAACTGTGTATATGGCATAAAAGTAAATAAAAGGTTTAAATCTTTGATTCTTTTTAATGAGATATTGAATTGCATTTTGAACTCGGAACCAGAGGCACACTGTTTTACCCCTAATTGGGATTTCAACAAGTTCCTTAAGCTCTACAGGCATGTGGTTGTGTTTTAACTGAAAAGATTATTGTACCTGACATCAAGCTCAGTCATATCTTCAGTCTGACAGTGCTGGCAAAAGTACGTCATCCTGTTGTCGTTTCCTAAGCGACAGACAGTAACTGTTCCGCTGCACTGAACACAGCTGGACCTCTTATACACCTTACAGTGCCGATTCAGTGCGGAACCAGTCTTACGACACTGACAGATTCAGAGAAATTAAGATGTCACACATGCTGAACATATGCTTGTAATTTCCATTAAGCAATCTTAAATAAAATATAAAAGTCCTTGGGTGTTGCCAGGCTTATGGGTATATCTTCCATATTTAGCATTCCAACATTTAAAGTGTCTTCCTGGGTATGGAAGAGTAGGCTTTGCCTAATGAGTACTATTTTCCAAACTACTGTTAAAAGAACATAGTGAAACCCTTTAGGTCCAAACTCTATTCACTTGAAAGACTTGAGTGCTGATGGTGTCACAACAAAGAATTTAAATAGGAAAGGTTTGGCATTATTCCCAAAAGGAAAAACCTGTCACAGAAATTTATTTCTTTAATTTTGCACTGAAACTGTTCAGATTCCAAACATGTCTTGGCAGATGATTAGATTCAGGTTAAGAGAGAATTGGTGCCAGTAAAACTTTTCGCTATTTGTTTAATAAGTTGAATTTGCTGTTTTAAATCCAGGAAAACACTAAACTGTTTATTTCATGCAATACCAGCAGTTCTGTATTATAGTCCCACAGCTCTTAATGCAGGAGACAGATGTACCTGATAAAAGAGTAGAGTGAAGTCTCGTGTCATTTTTATTAGATGCTTAACCTGTTCACTGCTCAGCTGGTTCACCTAGGAAAGGAAAACAGAATTTACACAGCCATGGGTATAAAAATGAGCTGAAGGGGGCCTGATTGTTTTTGATTATTTATATACCAAAAAACGGCAAAAAACATTTAAGATAAAGGAGGAGACTATAGATGCTTGCCATTATTTCTTTGAGTATCACATAACTATATTATCTAAGGCAATGCGCATGACTCATTTATTTTTTCTAAATTTTTGATAAAATTGGAACAGACAAAAATCATCAAATATTCATTCATTCATTCATTATCTGTAACCCTTATTTAGTTCAGTTGGTCCAGAGCCTACCTGGAATCAAATATTATCAACTCAATTTATAATATTTCACATACTTATATTACACTATTCACATTATATATGACACTATGATTTCTCTATAATGAATAGGCAATAAATCAGTGTTCTAAGTATTGATAATGCAAATAACATGTTTACAACAGCATACGGTAACAATATCTCACTATATATTGGCCTCCCTATGCTCATGATTGTTTTTTTTTCCCCCTCACCTTGACAGCAGGGTTGATGCCACTGTTGAAGAGTGCTTCATTTTTTATTATGTTTCCGACACCGGGCAGGACGGCCTGATCCAGCAGAACATCACACACCATCCTGCCATGCTGTGCACACACCACATCCACTGCACGAGACATGCTGAAACTCGCAGAACAAATATCCAAACTTGCCATCTCACGACACTTCTCGTCACAATCCTCTGACAATCTGAAGAAAACACACACACACACACACACAAAAATCTGTACCCAATTTAAACTATATTAGCTTTTCATAGAATGTCAGACAGCTTTTGGATCTGCTTTCATTTTGCCAAAATGGAAAGGGGCATGTTACTTTATATTAATGTTGAGTTTTAGTCTTTACAATATAAACTAAAATGGTCCAGTATATGTAAAGCATATGAAAATGTGACAATTATCTACTTCATACAAAAATTTTAAGAGCCACTGATGTCTGATTTATTCAGGACATTATTGTAAAATAAAGAAATTCCTACCGGATTTCCACAGTGGAGTCAAAGAAGCAGACTGTGTCCTTGGTGAGCTGGATGAAGAGAGTTGGCATGTTTCCCTTGCTGTCCCGTCGCTCAGTATGGTTTATACGCATCGACCCATTCATGCCAAAGTGCACCCTATATCAGAAAAATTAAATACACAATTCTTCTAATACCTTGCTTATTTATAAACATACATTCTAAAAACATTGCATTATCTTTAGAAGAAAACAAAAAAATTTTAAGTCCTAAAAAAAAAAAGCAGTTGCTGAATTATGAGGTCAACTTGTTAATATACATGTTTAAAACAACAGCTCTTTCTCCCTCACAGTAGAGCTGTCATAGTGCGACAGACTGCTCTTTATTATTATTGATCCAATATTACAACAGAGTACAAATTATATTCGGTTTAGGTTACATATGCTTTCTTTAAGGTTATATATATAATAATCCCACACAAATTTGGAGCATTTGTGAGTGTTTCTTTACTCACAAATATGCAGTTTTACATGGGAGCAGAATAGAGACTTGCCTCAGAGCTCTGAGACCGAAGTAGATGAAGAGCTCTTTGCCGAGTGTCTGCACTCCTGTGTAAGAGCAGCCAGTGAAACACTGGAAAGAACCTCCAGCTCCAGCGGAGTCATTTCTCTGTATACGTCAAACATAAATAAACACAACGGCCAAGTAAGATCAAGTACGAAACATGAGCTTTATGAGGCTATTATACATTTTCACTGTCACGTTAATGTTATGAGAATTAAGATCATTTAATATTACGTTAATGTGTCGCTATACGTTAAATATTTGTTGCAAAATGAAGCTATTTTCCTGACGACTGCAGTACGGAGCTTATAGCTGTGTCTAGACTTTCATTAAAAAAACCTTAAAACCTCACTGTTGTCGAGGAGCTATGTATTTTTAGCACTTTTTGTCCTTTTTGGATTTTCGCGCGGATTCTCTCTCCGTTCAGGGTGCATCCGGGTCCTTCCACCATCACTGCGTCTGTCTAGCGCGCATGCGCAAACCGAGCTAAAATTAAAACAGTACAGGCTGTGTCTTAAATATTTACTGCTCCCTAGATAGTACACTACATACGTTATACAACCTTGGCTTCTAGACAAAAAAAGAGCAATACATTTTAGAAAGATAGCTATAGGGATTTATGACAGATAACAAATACTTTTTTTTTTGGTGAAGTACTATGTCATTTGTTATATTTATAGTTTTGGTTTTGACACTTTGGATTCTGTGGAAAACAAAAAGTGCTCATGGTTTGTCTGGTGGCATATGTGACTCTACACATTCAGTACATGGATCTGTTAATTGCCTCCAGCTCAAAAGACATGCAATGCAAGTTAATACGATTTGTTCCTTAGGTATATGATGTTAGAAATGTAGCCTGTTTTGCCCGTTTAAGCGTGTCTTTTGAAAACTGCAGTTTCAAAGCAAAAGAATTCAGACATAGTGTATTAGTAACACCACAAAAACATGTCAACAAGGTTCAAAAGGAACACAGTGTGAACTTAGCAAAGCCATATAACACAAGCCAGCTGCTACTTCTGAATAAAATGCTGTCTGATATTTCCATAAATAAATACTCAAGTTTTTCTTTGCTTGAAAAAATGAAGGCGGAAAAATTATGTTTTGTTTTACACTACATAATCATGACATTAATTAGATCATTATATATATATATATATATATATATATATATATATATATATATATATATATATATATATATATATATATATATATATATATATATAATGAGGTTGCTGTGAGTGGGTACTCACATGGGAGTATGCGAGTGCTGGTGGTTAGGCTCAGTTTCCAGCCCACAGCAGAACCCACCCCAGACACACACACCCACACACCCACATACACAGCGCACCAAAATATTTCAAGTGTTCCTCACACTCAGCCATGTCGGAGAGCACAGAGCAATACAGGCCCTTTGCGGCTCAGCTGTCCAACGTTTACTTCACCATCCTTGCACTGTTCTGCTGCAAACTCTTCATCAGGATCACTCTCAACCTGCTCACACACTTCTATATCATCAAAGGAAACCGCAGGGAAGCGGCCCGGATATCGGCCGAGTTTTATGGCCAAGGGCACGGTAAGAAAATCAGGTTATATCACTGAAGGCTCTGACCCTTCAGTACGGGCTACAGCCAAAGATTGTACATAGGTCAATGGTTACATCTATGAGGAAAATAAAACAAGGGCTCAGAAAAGAAGGACCCTGACCTTCTAGTATTGCACCGGTGCCTATATTGTATCAGTACTGATGCAAGCACTGGCACTCAAAAACAGCTATAGGCAAGTTTGGACATCCCTGGTCAAACATATATTTTGCTGAATCTATAAGTGCAAATAAGTAAACACATCTCTTGCAGAGAACTACCTTCTTATGACATTTTCTAGAATGTTTGTTTTAGAACACTTAATGTGTTTACTATTATATATATATATATATTAGAATAATATATTTTATTTAACCTTTAATTTAACCAGGCAGGCCATTTTGAAAACATTATTATTTACAATAGCCCCTTGGCAAGTGCCAAAATACTTGAAATTTAATATGAAATGATCTGAAATATATGAAACTTTATAGTATAAGATATATTCTTTAACATGCTAAAACATGTAAGTATAAAGCATGCAATAATATAAAAGTATATACCAAATATGTAATTTGACCAGAGGTGACCAAACTTCTGCACACTCCAGTTGATGGAACTGAAATAATGTGGTGTAGGTTTGATGGCCAGTGTATAAACACTTCTGTCCTGTTGACTATGATGTACTGTCCTGGTTTGTGTTCATCCCATGTTACATTAGTTGCCACAGGGTGCCATAGTCACATGACCTTTGTCAAGTCCTGTTCAGGAAGTCTGCCAAGCCTAAATACTGACTGACATTGAGTGGCATATTAATAGAAATTAGGCCATGCCATTTGACTCCGCACTACATCCCCCAGCACAACAAACTAGCTCACTAGCAAATCAGCAGAGAGGCAGGCAGAGTGGAGATGTAAAAATGCATCCACTTGATTTAATGGCATCAATTTTTAATGCTATTAATACAGATAATTATAATATTAATTTTAGTGTGAGTTTTTTTTTTTTTTTTTGGCCAAGATAACATTCTGAAAAGTGTAAGTGCTATTTCGTTATGTGTTTGTTTGTCATCAAATGTAATCAGATATCACTGTGGTGAATGTTTGTCCTGCTTATACATATATCCTGACATAATCAGATCAAAACAATCTGAAGTATCTGCATTGAATAGAACTTTACGGTACTGAATTCTGACTAAATTGGTGTCAAAAGCAATATCAACTTCACTTGAATATCTGTGAAATTACAGATATCGTGATTTTATTGAACTGGCTCCTAAAGAATCAATGGAATCCGTCTGAAAATCATGATCACATTGCTTTGTGATAATTTGTAGTCAAACTGAGGTGAATCATAATGAAATCAGATTGTTGTGAGGTCAGGGCAGACACTGAGCCTGGGCGCCTTTAGTTACAGCTGCATAAGTCAAGCTGAGGTAAACAAGGAGGACTTCAGTGAGCTGTAGATCAGGGAGAGACGGGGGTTTGACTCCTGGGACAGATGAAGCCTGGCTCTCGTCAACTTAAGTAAAGCGGTGCAGATAAAAGCAGTAGACAGACTCAGCCACTCGTTTTTTCTTTCCTTTTTTATGGCCCCAAGAGTATGATGTAAAGAGAACACGTTCTCTTTTCAAAGTGGAAGTCCTGCTGAGTTGGTTAACCAGCCAAGGTTGGTGTGTGCGGTTTTGGGTGCAGACAGTAAGGCAATTTGTCCTCCAGGAAATAATTAGACATGTATGCTTTACAGACACCACTCTACTGCATGAGACTTATGTGAAGGACTCTAGGAGTGTTAGCACTTATATTCATTTTTGTGCACCAGCTTGCCTCTACCCACGTTTTGCTGCACAGCAGCTAGTAGCAGGACTTAGTCTGTTATAAAGTAAACTTGTAAACTGTATGACTGTATGTAAACAACTTGCTGACTGGATTTTCTCCTCCTTTTTTGCATGTAGCTGGGTAGCTGGTGTATTACATAGATTTCAAATTGTTTGAAATTAATGTCAGAATTTTGGCCATATGTTCCACCCTTGTATTACGCTCATGTGAAGTCATGTAAAGAGAATATTAGGGGGTTAGTTTTAGGAGTGTTCGGTTGAAGCATTGCTAGACCTGCTGCACTGTGTACATCCCACATTTCTATAACTGAAAAAGAAAAAATGGAGGAGGAGCACAATGATGATGATGACGTTTGGAATGCATCTGCAGTTATTCTGGATATTGACTCAGGTGTGTATCAAATGTCGTATACAGCGTTTTGAAGAAATATAACATCCATCATATTTATTCTAGCTTTAAGTTAGTGCAGTACAATTATTAAAGGAAATCATGAACAGTTACTGCTGTCCACCCACAGCCCATGCAGCTGATACACAGTGTAAACTGGAATATTAATCAAATTAATTTAAGCTTACAGCCATTTTGTTGTTTGTAGGGTCATGGGCTGACCGTTCCCCCCTTCATGATGCTGCAAGCCAAGGACGACTCTTGGCCCTAAAGATCCTCATTGCCCAAGTAAGTGTCTGTGCACTGAAAAATAGTTGGGCAAACAAAACTGCCAATTATGCCCCTGTCTTAGACTCTTTCTCTTCAGGTAGGCTCCAAATCCACTAAGAACCTGATCATGAAGAAATGAATAAAACTGACAGTCATTATTCACATAAAAGCTGCATTTCATACTACTGCAGACAAGGAAACTCTAATAAAGATCAAGCAGACATGAAAATAATATACCCAACATATCTTCACATTTTTGCTGTGTGGTTACAAGTCCTATGTTAGTGTCTATTTTGAATTAATATTTCAGTAGAAGGCGTCTCCAAACATTTCAGTCTGAAAATAAGCTCACTGCTGCCACCGTGTGGAAAAGCAGACATGCCTTTCTTCTCCTTCGTATTTGAGCTCTCTCTCTCTCTCTCTCTCTCTCTCTCTCTCTCTCTCTCTCTCTCTCTCTCTCTCTCTCTCTCTCTCTCTCTCAGGGTCACAGTGTGAACGCACTAACAATAGACCATGTAAGCCCTCTGCATGAAGCTTGCCTTGGGAACCATGTGTCCTGTGCCACAGCACTCATCGATGCTGGAGCCAACGTTAGTCAATGCAGGGCCTGATTGGTAACCCTTGATGAAACACCACTTAACCTGGCATTAATATAACACTGCACAACTTTACAGTCCTTATGAAATCTTGATAAGTAAAGGATTATATATCAAAACTGATGCAAATTGTCAGTCAGGACATGTACAAAGCCTAAATTTCCATTAGTGTCATACAGTGTCAGAAATACAATAAGCAGACTGCTCTGTGGATATATGTGTGTGTGGGTTCAGGTAAACGTGATGACCATTGACGGTGTGACACCTTTATATAATGCCTGTTCGTCTGGCAGTGTGACGTGTTTGGAGCTGCTGCTGGAAAGTGGAGCCAGACCACAGGTCCTAGCACCATGCCAACCATCCCCCATCCATGAAGCTGCCAGCAGAGGTATAGGAGGCTAAAAGACTGACAGTAAATCAAATCTGCATTTTAAGCCCTTATCCAAAATATAGCCAACAAAGTTTATACGTTTCCATTGCTTGTCAAGAGTTGATAATTGTGTAAATTCGTAAAAAAAAAAAAACAACAACTGCATTTTACCTATATGTTCCCGCTCTAGGCCACAGTCAGTGTGTAGAGATGCTCATTTCCTGGGGCGCAGATGTGGATTATGAAATGCGAAACATGGGAACCCCGCTCTACACAGCCTGCAGATGCAGAGAGTTTGTCTGCGCTCGCAAGTTGCTGGACGGGGGTAAATTCTCATTACTTCCAGCCTGAAACTAAAAATGTAGATTTTTATTTGTTTCTTTTCCAGGGTTACGCTAAGCATTATACACCATATCACATTATTTAAAAGACATACATTCTGTCCTCAATCAATATGAAAATTGTGCTCACTTTTAAGACATCTGATTGTTTTTGATTATGTCTCCATGCACCAGAAGGTGGGAAAATAATGAACCACAAGTATCATGTTTAAACTCCCCCTCCCTCCACCACCCACTTATCAATGACAGAGGTTTTATACCTCTCCAGATGACATTTTAGCATTTGTCATGGTGGCCCTACACTTAGGGTTAGTTCCCCAGTGAATCTTATTTTGTAGGCAATGCCTTTATATAAAGGTTACTGTGTGTAAACAGTAGGCACACTGTAAAGTACACAGCAAATACTCCAGTGCTAAATCAACAGTATTTGTGTTAACTTAACATTGAACGTGTTAAATTATTACACTAACAATGTTAATTTAACACTATAGTGTTGATTTAACACTGGTGAATTGCTGTGTAGTAGAATAATGAATGTACAATGTGGCAAATAAACCCAAATATAACAAACATATACCTACCCTAGATCCATTTGATGTGTTTTCAGGAGCAAACGTTCAGCGCGGAAGGCTGATAGAGACTCCTCTGCATGCTGCAGCTGAAAAGGACAGTGTAGGAATCGTGAAGCTCCTGCTGGAATTCGGTGCAGATGTTAATGCGCGAAACTTGAGTTTGAAGCGGCCAGCGGAAGTGGCGCCTCCTGGAGGCCTTACTGAGGGATTCTTACTCATCTATGAAGGTGAGGCACTTTTGCTGAAATGTAATACGATATGATAGGGTGACCAGACGTCCTCTTTTACCCGGACATGTCCTCTTTTTTAGACTTAAAAAATGTCCGGGATTTTGTTTTTCTAGAGCTTACATAGAATTTCGAGAAGCGTTTCGTTCACAAACTAGTCCCGCCCTCCCCTACTCCGATTGGTTCGCTTGAGTGAGAAGGGGGAGTGGTGAAGTAGCCTAAAATCTTCTGATTGGACGGTCTGACTGTAGAGCTACCGTTATTGATCGATAACCTCCTCTGTAAACATTTAATTGGTCAGTCTGCACGTCAGACTTGGTCACCCTAGATATGATACTTGCTGGAATAAGCCTTTTATAGCTGATATATAGCTAAATGTTAAAATGATCTGTATTGCTTTCAGCAATGCATTAATACATCTGAAACAATATTCTACTTTTTTTCAGCTACACCCCGGTCTCTCAGTCAGATTTGCCGTCAACGAATCAGAGAGTGTCTAGGCCGCACTGGACTCCATCTCATTCCACACTTACCCCTCCCTAATGCACTAAAGACATTTTTGCAGTACAGATAGCTTTATATATATATATATATATATATATATATATATATATATATATATCTGTGTTCTGATTATTATGCTCACTTACCTTGTACAAGTGTATTGGCCATTTTATTAGAAGCACTTTCCATGTAGATGCTCTTTGTAATTTTATAATTACCCAGACAGCGAGTATATCGGTCCACTGGCATTAAAAGTCAGACACGCCACTGACTGTTGACCACTGCTGGTCCACCATCGAACCACTCAGATTACTGTCCTGTACAGGATATAATTAATTTTTAATTCACAGAGACTTTTATTCTGGAAAACAAACTAATACAAATATTACCAACAACTATGAGAGATATAATAATGAGTATAAGCCTGATATAAAATGATTATGATAAAAGCGTTGACACTTATTTACTAATCTTATTTATAAAGGATAACAAAAGAACCTAATGAAGGAAAGAAAATAAATTGGACTGTGAATGGAAAAGTGCTAAAATGTGGCATTTTGTCTAAAATTCAGTTTAATCACCAGGGGTCTGCCCAGAAAACACTGTGCAAAACACAAGTGGACCTCCAACTTTGCCCTCAGTGGGTCAACGGTGGTCCGCCATCTCCTCGCTCTCAGGGTACAGACTCTAGTCTAATGATTGTTGTACAGTTTACCCCATCAGCCAGTGAAAATAGCACCATAGGACCACCACATTGTTTGGGATATTATTTGTGTTGTGGAACATCCCAGTACTGAAAAGGCGGCAGAGGAGTTTTTGTATATTGTTAAGCTGAGTTGAGATTTTTTTTTGTAAAATTGTTTAAAATTTTGTTAAATTTAACTGACAAATGGACACGGAAAATTGTAATTATAAACTAGTCTTAGGTTGTTTGATGCTGTATTCCTGAACCAATGAGACAATATTAATGGCAGTAGCATAATGGCTTCCCATGCAGTGCCCTCTGAGGGCACACACATTTAGTAGCAGTTCCTGGCCTACTCTACATTGACTGAGATTTCTTTCAGAAAGAAGTCTTCCACAAAGTTATGTACAGTAGATGGTGTAAGCCTAAATATTGGCAGTCCCTTTTCTCACACAATGTTTGATACGATGTGTTGAGTTATGACATTTTACATTTGAGCCTTTGGTGGATGCTCATTACCTTTTATATTCACTGCTTATGATTCAGTTTTGTGTAACTTGAATAGTCTAAGACTTTGGAGTATGTTGCAGGCATCAAATTTCAAATTTCTTTCAATTTAAAAATTACAATCAAGCTGGTCAGTGTAGAAAAAATTGGAAATGTTGCCTTTGTACTTTTGACAGTAAAATAAAAGTCCAAGAGATTGAACAAATCAGGGATTCTTATTTTAATTGCATTTGATAAAACATCCCAACTTTTCAACAAGGTGTGTAATATATGGCCAACAGTGGTCTTGATGACCTATGATGGTACTTTTCCATTGATGGATGGGGTAAAAGGTCTGATAAACTGAACAGCAACAGATGGACTACAGTCTATAACTGTAAATGTACAAAGTGTACCTGTATGATAAGTGTTTCTTATAAAGTGGCCAGTAAGTATATTTAGGGAGTTGGAAATAATAACCTGAAAACTCTTTGCATGTTAGGTTGATATATGTTATGTTATGTAAGATATTTGTCCTTTATAAGAAAATATATTATTGTATACATCCAATGATGTAGGAAAGTCATGATCATGTGATATGTCCATTGTGTTCAGTGAATTGGAATTCTTTATGACCACGCAATGTTGAATAAACGTCTGTGTCTGAACTCATACTCACACTATGTAATTACTTCAAAATACTTCTTGTTGCTGCACTGGACTCAGCACTGAAACTACACTATGTAACTTTTGGAGAAGGGTAGGAATAGACTGAGAATGGTCAGGCCAACTGCGTTCTGTGACCACTTATGAAAGACAACAGGATATCTTACACAATTTAAACGAAGCACACAATGCCTAATGCTACAGATTGTTTTTTTTTTTTTTGTTTTGTTTTTAATCCTATGAAAAACAGTGTGAAAAGGTAGGGTGACCAGACGTCCTCTTTTAACCTGACATGTCCTCTTTTTTAGACTTAAAAAAAAATGTCCGGGCGTAATTTCACAAACGTCCGGGATTTTGTTTTTCTAGAGTTTATATAGAATTTCGAGAAGCATTTCGTTCACAAACTAGTCCCGCCCTCCCCTACTCCGTTTGGTTCGCTTGAGTGAGAAGGGGGCGTGGTGAAGTAGCCTAAAATCTTCTGACTGTAGAGCTACCGTTATTGGTCGATAACCTTCTCTGTAAAACATTTAATTGGTCAGTCTGCACGTCAGTAGTCCTTGTTTACGTCAGGCAAAGGTCATGTACCTACCCTCATCTCGAGCGGCTATGCCGAAACGTTAATGTAAGTTCTCGCGAGAGTCCCCCCCTCACCCCCCGGAGACGTGTCCTCTTTTTCACCATCTCAGATCTGGTCACCCTAGAAAAGGGAGTATCAATATATGTAGAGGAGAAGCTGGAAACAGTCTGTAATTTTAAAACTTTAGAAGGTGCATCTATATGGTCAGTGGAACTGTTTAAACTGGACAGTGAATGTAAAAACAAAGATGTTTTAGTGTTATAAGCATTTATAACACCGGACTGAAATAAAGTAAATGACCAGCAGGGGGCAGCGATACACAGCTCTCTTTCTATCCTGGTTTCCATGGCGCCGTAAACAATGGAGGGCTAACTCGGGCAGGTTTAACACAGCTAGATACTGTGTTAAATATAGCTAGATAGACGAATTCAGACTGTTTAGAATTGTGTTTTATGTGTTAGTTTAGTAATGGCTTATTCTCAGCCTCCTAAGAGAACTGGCCTTCCCAGAGAAATCTTCAAGTGGCTCCAAAGCCTTGATTTGTCTTTTTCTCCGAAGAATATTCGCCGGTGAGTGAAGCAGAAAAATAACCATTATTCCACTCTACTTACTTCGATACAATTAGGATCTGTATTAATAAACGAATCTGCCACAAGAACTCCTAAAGGCTGTAATACATGTTAATCTGGGTCACTTAAATAGCTAACACTGAAGTTACACTTGTTTTACTTTATGCTATAATATAAGAAAATATTGCAAGAATATTATATGTATATTTTGCTGTATATTTTACTCGTTAATAACGTGTAGATTCACATCTGCAAATGATTCTGTCCTGTTGCAGAGACTTCTCCAATGGGTATCTTGTGGCAGAGATCTTTTCCAGATTCTATCCAGAAGATTTCCCTATGCACTCCTATGGAAATGGGGCATCATTGGCCACAAAGCAGGGCAACTGGTCTCAGATTGAGAGAGTTAGTTGCAAGCTGTGTAAAGTTGACCATATCCACTCAAAATATTAAAGCACAAAAACACTTTTCACAAATCACTTCTGCATATTAAACTCCTGACTCACTATCCTCAAGTAATTCCTTGCCTATTCATGTTCAGAACCTGTTCTCATGGTAACAGGTGCTCTTTACATACAATTTGATTCCATTCAAGTTAGTGGCAGTAGTTATTAGGCTTCACTGGTTGATCTGAGAGGTTAGGCTCACTTCTGGGGACATTTGCCTCAGAAAAGAATGGATTCTGCTTTTGAATCTTGGTTACTCTCAGTGTTCTTTTATTGTTTTTTATGTTCTTTTTCCTGATTTCCCTTGGCAAGTTTTATTTTCAAACCTATTGCAAAAAAAGCTAAGCATACATAAAGAATATATTTTAAAATGGTTTGTTTTTTCATCTGTATAAGATTGTGACATAATCACATGAAGTGTATTTCTACCATTCATTAAAGGTTTTAACGAAAAAGCACCTCAGTCTTAAGAAGGAAGCTATAGAAGGTACAATTCACTGCAAACCTGCAGCAGCAGAGGCTTTAGTGCAGGAGATATACACCCTGATGACCAATAGGAGGTGAGTGTGACTTTTTATACATACACACACACACACACACACACACACACACACACACACACACACTCTCTCTCTCCTTAAAGACTCACTAAGAAAGCATCATATTTCACAATGTCATTACTATTAATATTTTAAAATCGCTCCATATATATGGCCAATAAACTGCTAATATGCATGTTGTGCATACTGGTCTTCATTTCTAATCCTCAACCAATTATCTAATTAACACATTATTAATTAATGTCTTGCAAAATTAATTCTGATATAAAATCTTTTTTTTATTCTTCTTATGTAATTTTTAGAACATAAACCATAATATATTTGCATTGACTTGTTTAAACTTCTCCACCACTCCCTCTCCACCTGCAGGATCAGAACTTTACAGGAGGGGGCGCTGGATTTCACAGATCAGAGCTACCAAGACCAGTTGCCAATAGTGGCTCGAGCCACGGCTTCCAAAGCCATCAAAAACAATCTGCGGCTCAGTGAAGAGATGGCTGAGCCCAACATCACGGCAAACCAGCAGAAGGTCCAGACCATCATTCACCGGCATGTGGAGCGGAGGAAGGAGGAGAGGAACCTTGATCCCAGTGAGAGAGAACCGAGCGTAACATGAATACATACACATTCCTCATGCTCTTTACACATTAATGCGCAGGCATATACAACATTTTGATAGCCCCTGGTCAAATGTCTGTATTTTTTTTAAGCTGCAATAAATATGCATCATCTGCAGAAAGCATACGTTTGCACGCTTGCAAGAAGTACTTCCCTCTTGATAATTGGTTATGATGATTGAGAAAGAAATCCCACGTCCAGAGATCTGATTTGAAACCTATGATCTTTCCTGGTGTGAATGTGGTAGATTATGACAGTTAGACAACCATCAAAACAAGACTAGGATATTCAAACCTTGCCATACAGCTCTACACCAGCGGCCCAAAGTCTAGTCTTGAAGTACCACTTTCCTACCTATTTTAGTGTTTTCCTGGCCTCCTGAGTTGAAGTTGGTGTGTTTGAGGAGAGAAACAATAAAATGGAGCTTATGTCCTGCATTGTCTCTGCTTTTTATATCAGGATTAAGGTAATTTCCTAATTTGTCCTGTTCTCTTATGGAGGTGGTTAATTACTGATGATTGTGCCTTCTCTTCTCTGACAGAGCGTTTTGGTGTGAAGCCCACGCTGGGCGAGCAGGCTGTTAGACTGCCCCCCACCAGTGTCCAGAATGACACAGAACTCTACAACAAGACCAGCAGTGCCAGCAGTAAGTCTGCAGTGCTAAAGCTGCACATAAACACTGATTTTTAAATTGCTTACTCATTACATGAATTTCATGGCATGCTTTTCCTAGTATAAGGCATGATGTATGTTTCCAAATGAAGTATCATTTAAATATTTGGGCCTACCCCATTGAATTAAAGGTTTTTGTTCAAATACATAAAATGTTTCAGACCAGATATAAACTAGAGAAAGTCATGTTTTCTTGTGGTTAGGTTGCAGTAATCCCACAGATGTGAACCTAGCAATGAATGAGGTGGCTAGTTTAATCTATGCACTATTTAAATTATAAGTTTAACATTATTAATTTGATGTTTTAAAGATAGTATTTTCCCTCTACACTCTGCTATACCGCTAAATCAGCTCTATAAAATGTTCTGTAATGCAATGTGAAAATTGCTGTTTTTATATACAGTGTGGGCCATTTATATGGATACACCTTAATAAAATGGGAATGGTTGGTGATATTAACTTCCTGTTTGTGTCACATTAGTATATGGGAGGGGGAAACTTTTCAAGATGGGTGGTGACCATGGTGGCCAATTTGAAGTCGGCCATTTTGGATCCAATTTTTGTTTTTTCAATGAGAAGAGGGTCATGTGACACATCAAACTTATTGGGAATTTCAGGGGAAAACAATGGTGTGCAATTGGTTTTAACGTAACTTTATTCTTTCATGAGTTATTCACAAGTTTCTGACCACTTATAAAATGTGTTCAAAGTGCTGCCCATTGTGTTGGATTGTCAATGCAACCCTCTTCTCCCACTCCTCACACACTGATAGCAACACCGCAGAAGAAATGCTAGCAAAGGCTTCCAGTATCTGTAGTTTCAGGTGCTGCAGGAAGTTAATATCACCAACCATTCACATTTTATTAAGGTGTATCCATATAAATGGCCCACCCTGTAGTAATGCTAGCTAAAATGTATAACTTATCATTTCAGGTGGGACAATACCCCTATTATATTCTGTGATTCTGTCTAGATCTAGTATTTGGAGTGAACTCTGGAGAGACCAGACACTGGCAGGCGGACACACCGGCCCTTATGTCTTGAAGAAGATTTCTAAATGCAGCATGAACATTTGTTTCAAATGCTTTTATATTCCATTGAATATACACTCAATTATTTTCTGAAGTATTAATAAAAAAACAGACAGACATTCCATAATTGTGTTTGGTCTGCTTTTAAAACCAGTCATCCATTTGTATATTTTGAATAAGGTTCAAAAAAACTTTTTTCAGCAAGAGTGTTTAGTTTTTGCCCATGAACTTGGTTGCCCATGCGCCATGGACGTTTCATAGCTTAGCATTTAAATCACAAACCATTTTTTAAAGCCCATATTCATTAGAAATTAAGTGTCAGTGAAAGTCAGCGCCAGCTGAGAGTTTTCTTGATGGAAGGTAAGGATGGTGGGGAGAGTTGAAACATAATAATGTTTGTTAATTGTAATATTTTGATGCCCACTAAGTCGTGATGATAAAAGTCAAAGATGTTTTGGGTGGGTCTTCATCAGAATATTAGTTTCAGATTAGCTAAGGTTAATGACATAACAAAACCTAGCTGTCTAAATTAGTCTGACTGTCTTAGGACAAAGCAGTGTAAAAGGTCATGTGCTCAGACATATTTAGGAAATTATACATATAAAGGAAGGGGGAAAAAACACATGAATATTAATAATGTCCGCCAGAGGGAGTTTTCAGCTGCACCATGGGGACAGAGCCTTTACAAATGGAAATGCCAAAAAGGAAAATTGCTAACTTATACAAAGCAATAGCAGGTTTGGTCATCATATATTAGTAAACAAAGTTTTCTATTTTTTCGTGCTTCTTTTTAATCAAGTGTGATTTGCCCTGAATAGGATGTTTTCTGTTTAATTGCAAGCTTGGCTCGTTGGGTTCATTTTATATATATATAAAGGGGTTGGACAATGAAACTGAAACACCTGGTTTTAGACCACAATAATTCATTATTATAGCGTAGGGCCTTCGTTTGTGGCCAATACAGCGTCAATTCGCCTTGGAAATGACATATACAAGTCCTGCACAGTAGTCAGAGGGATTTTAAGCCATTCTTCTTGCAGGATAGTGGCCAGGTCACTACCTGATGCTGGTGGAGGAAAAGGTTTCCTGACTCGCTCCTCCAAAACACCCCAAAGTGGCTCAATAATATTTAGATCTGGTGACTGTGCAGGCCATGGGAGATGTTCAACTTCACTTTCATGTTCATCAAACTAATCTTTCACCAGTCTTGCTGTGTGTATAGGTGCATTGTCGTCCTGATACACGGCACCACCTTTAGAATACAATGTTTGAACCATTGGATGCACATGGTCCTCCAGAATGATTTGGTAGTCCTTGGCAGTGACGCGCCCATCTAGCACAAGTATTGGGCCAAGGGAATGCCATGATATGGCAGCCCAAACCATCACTGATCCACCCCCATGCTTCACTCTGGGCATGCAACAGTCTGGGTGGTACGCTTCTTTGGGGCTTCTCCACACTGTAACTCTCCCGGATGTGGGGAAAACAGTAAAGGTGGACTCATCAGAGAACAATACATGTTTCACATTGTCCACAGCCCAAGATTTGTGCTCCTTGCACCATTGAAACTGACGTTTGGCATTGGCATGAGAGACCAAAAGTTTGGCTATAGCAGCCTGGCCGTGTGTATTGACCCTGTGGAGCTCCTGACGGACAGTTCTGGTGGAAACAGGAGAGTTGAGGTGCACATTTAATTCTGCCTTGATTTGGGCAGCCGTGGTTTTATGTTTTTTTGGATACAATCCTGGTTAGCACCCGAACATCCCTTTCAAACAGCTTCCTCTTGCATCCACAGTTAATTCTGTTGGACGTGTTTCGCCCTTCTTGGTGGTATCCTGACATTACCCTGGATACTGTGGCTCTTGATACATCACAAAGACTTGCTGTCTTGGTCACAAATGCGCCAGCAAGACATTCACCAACAATTTGTCCTCTTTTGAACTCTGGTATGTCACCCATAATGTTGTGTGCATTGCAGTATTTTGAGCAAAACTGTGCTCTTTCCCTCTGCTAATTAAACCTTCACACTCTGCTTTTAGTCTTTTAGTGGTGCAATGTGCAATTAATGAAGATTGGCCACCAGGCTGCTCCAATTTAGCCATGAAACCTCCCACACTAAAATGACAGGTGTTTCAGTTTCTTTGTCCAACCCCTATATATATATATATATATATATATATATATATATATATATATATATATATATTAATGATGTATTTATCTATTTTATTATTAATAATAATAATAATAATAATAATTTATTTTATTTAGATTTTTCTAAAATTCTCTCTAAAATTGCTCTTCTGTGTCTTTGTGTGCCCATGGTGCTAATAGCCTCTGTGCTATCTGGTTTATGGCCCTGAAAGTATTTAAATGCTAACTGTATTATCTGCTGACTAGTAGTAAGAAGATATGCTATCTTTATGTAGCATATTTTGTCAATGCTGTGCTTATGTGTTACTAGCATCTTAGCTATTTAGAAACCAGTGCTGTTCTTTATGCATTGAAGTGTTTTTACAAACTAGCATCTGTGTTTTTTTTACATGAGGATTATCTGGGCTGTTTTGTGTGGTGTTAGAGTCTATTGAATATTGATTTGATGGTACCCTCTCTGTGCAGTTTATATGTCTGCGCTTTCTGTATGTAGAATTAGCCACTTCATTATCTATGTAACATTATCTATGTAACAGCCTTATAGTGCTGTCTACTATTGTGTAATATCATATAATGTACTGATATTGCATTACTACATTGTCAGTTTTATCAGCTCCATTTACCATATTAGTGTACTTTTTAGCTGTATAATTACAAACTGTGTTTCACATGTCGCTCTGCATACTTTGTTATCCCTTTTTTTCACCCCGTTTTTAGATGATAACTTAGGACCACCACAAAGCAGACTGTATGGGTACAGACAGGATCATACTCAGCAGCACTGCTGTGCATGATCCACTCGTAACACATACAAACATCCCATCCCCATGATCAATGTTGCAGGGTGAAAAGGGGTAACAATGTATGCAGAGCAACACATGGACTACATTCTGTAATTGTAGCACTACAAAGTACACATGGTAAATTAATCTAATAACATAGGAGGTCTTTTTAATATATGGTGTATATACATGTATATAAGTTATTACTTAAATAAATAAAGCTTTTAATGTAAGTATCATTTTTATTCATAGCATTCATAGCATTCCACTATCAGTACTTCTTTTAAGGTTTCAGATTTTTTTGTCAGTGAGCCAACATGCTGTGACTGTACTTTCAATTTCCAGATATTCGAAAGATGTGCCTGGGGACATGTACAAGTGAGGCTTGATACAGAGAAGAGGAAGCACATTTTCAAAGCTGAAAGCTTGAAAAAGCTGAAAGCATGTCATTTCTGGTTTAGTAGAAGTTGCTGTGTCCTTGTCAGAAGTGGCCTTTGAACTGTCTGCTTCATTAGGGGTAAGATATAAATGGTTTATGAACATTTTTATGCCCACAACCGCACTTTGGATTATTAAATTAGATCTAATGTTTAATTCAATGTAAAGTGTTTTTTCTTTGTTATGGTGTGCTACTCAGGTCTCAGATTTTATGTTGCCTTCACTGAGCTTATTGAGAGAATGCTTGTTCATAGGGACATTCTGCAATGGAAATGTGCTCCATTCTCATTGATGTTGAAAAAGTCTTTTTTTTTTTTAAATTTTAGCCATGGTTTCATTTTGTAAGGGGCCGTAGTTCAAAGTGCTTAAAGTGTCTGTGTTGTGTGTATGCAGCGTGCAGCGTGCCTCAGTGTAAATTTAAAAACCCCTTGTCATGAAATGGCATTATTAACACGACTGTGTTGTGTTTTTGTATCAAGAGTGAATTCATGTTATGGCTGAGCATTTCCACTTTGAAAAAAATGAAAAGCTGTATTCAGTAAGTCAGAAAAAATAATTCAGAAAAATAAATTCATACAGTGGGCGGCACGGTGGCGCAGCAGGTAGGTGTCGCAGTCACACAGCTCCAGGGACCTGGAGGTTGTGGCTTCGATTCCCGCTCCGGGTGACTGTCTGTGAGGAGTTGGTGTGTTCTCCCCGTGTCCGCGTGGGTTTCTTCCGGGTGCTCCGATTTCCTCCCACAGTCCAAAAACACACGTTGCAGGTGGATTGGCGACTCAAAAAAGTGTCCGTAGGTGTGTGAGTGAATGTGTGTGTGTTGCCCTGTGAAGGACTGGCGCCCCCTCCAGGGTGTATTCCTGCCTTGCGCCCAATGATTCCAGGTAGGCTCTGGACCCACTGCGACCCTGAATTGGATAAGCGGTTACAGATAATGAATGAATGAATGAATGAATGAATGAAATTCATACAGTGAGGGTTCCATATGTCACAAACTTAAATCAAATCAAATCAAATTTATTTATATAGCGCTTTTCACAACTGATGTTGTCACAACGCGGCTTCACAGAATTCCAGTAAGACAAGATTTGACATGAAATGTAAAAACAAAATGTAAAACCCTCAAGTGAGCAAGCCAGGGGCAACAGTGGCAAGGAAAAACTCCCCCAGCTGAGGAAGAAACCTTGGGAGGGACCAAGGCTCACAAGGGGTGACCCATCCTCCTCTGGTCAATCTAATGGTGATAATAGTTATTGGCCCCTAGAACTTCAGTGTAGGGGCAGCTTCAAGGCACTTAGTGGTTGCAGGAGCGTGGGCAGCTGATCTGAAGCGTGGAGGAGGATCTCGACAGTCATCCATCAGTGTCCAGACAGACAGGTGGGCAATCGTTTACTCGGAAAGATGATAAGGGATGGAATTAGTTTTGAACGGTTTTGTGTTTGTAAAGTAGAAAATATGAAAATTTCCAGAGTGTGGCTAATGACTCCGGCAGATCTGACTATGACAGCTTTAACTAAAAGGAGAGAACCAGAAGGACACACAGACACGGGAGCATCCTGAAACACTGGCATCCCTCCGCTCCACCATCAACAAACCTGAGTGATGTTCATATTTTCTAGTTTTAGTGAGGACCCTGGCTGCAGCATTTTGAACTAGTTGAAGTTTTCTTAAATTGCTGCTGGTGCATCCTGACAGTAGTGCGTTACAGTAGTCAAGCCTTGAAGTAATAAATGCATGTACTAATGTTTCTGCATCCTGAAGGGATAAGACATTTCTAATCTTAGCAATATTGCGAAGATGTAAAAAAGCTGTCCTAGTGATACTGCCTATGTGTTGATCAAATGATAAATCCGGGTCAATTATGATGCCAAGATTTTTTGCTGCTGAACCAGGTTTAACTGGAAAG
Organism: Hoplias malabaricus; assembly: GCF_029633855.1. Lineage (NCBI taxonomy): Eukaryota > Metazoa > Chordata > Actinopteri > Characiformes > Erythrinidae > Hoplias > Hoplias malabaricus. The sequence goes on along the minus strand of NC_089816.1, from coordinate 24,564,915 downwards.
TCAGCGAGATTTAAAATTAAATCTGATAATTTATTTCTTGCCACTTTTGGACCCAAAAGCAGGACCTCTGTTTTGTTGCTGTTTAGAAGGAGGAAGTTACGCAACATCCAGCCTTTCGCGTCTTTTACACAGTCCTCTATTACTATTACCTAGCGGTAACATGTATAATGTAAACAACAATGGTCCTAAAAAAGAGCCTTGTGGAATTCCAAATCTTACTTTAGAATAATTTGAATTTAGATTGTTTACTTTTACGAATTGGTAACGTTCCGTTAAGTAAGATTTGAACCATAATAGGGCTGTCCCTGTGATTCCAACCATGTTTTCTAACCTTTCTAGGAGAACATTGTGGTCTATTGTATCGAAGGCTGCGCTTAGGTCAAGAAGCACCAACAGGGATACGTGGCCCTGATCAGAGGCAAGAAGAAGATCATTTGTTATCTTGACTAGAGCTGTCTCTGTACTGTGATGTTGCCTGAATCCAGATTGGAATTTTTCATATATATGATTCTTATGTAGATATGAACTAAGTTGTTGGGCCATGGCTTTTTCTAAGATCTTGGACAGAAATGGCAAATTTGAAATAGGCCTGTAATTAGACATTGTACTAGCATCAAGATTTGGTTTCTTGATCATAGGTTTAATAACTGCTAGTTTAAAAGCTTTGGGTACATGGCCCAGGCTAAGGGATGAGTTTACTATAGTTAAAAAAGGATCGATAATAGCTGGTAGTACTTCTTTGAGCAATTTTGTGGGAATTGCATCAAATGTGCAAGTTGTACAGTTTGCGGAAGTGATAATCTTCTCTAGTTCTAATTGTGGGAGTGGGTAAAAGGTTTCAAGTCTTTCTTTTACAGTTACATTATATTTTATACCATTTACATCGGGTGGCAGCCAAGATGGATTTAATCCTGTGGCTTGAGTTTGTTGTCTAATATTCTCAATTTTATTATTAAAAAAGTCCATAAAATCTTTATTGGTGAGAGTTGCTGGAATTAGTTGTTCGGAACCTGCTTGATTTTTTGTAATTCTAGAAAACACACTAAACAGTGCTCTCTTTTTTTTTTTTATTATTGGAGATCAGCGAGGCCAGATATGCTGAGCGAGCTTTAGTGAGGGCATTTCTATACTCTATAAGGCTGTCCTTCCAGGCAGAATGGAACACTTCAAGCTTGGTTGATTGCCATTTCCGCTCTAGTTTTCGTAATGTTTGTTTTAAAGTACGGGTCTTATCATTATACCATGGTGCGAGCTTTTTCTGTCTTATATTTTTATGTTTAAGTGGTGCTACCTTTTCTAAAGTAGATTGACAGGTATTTTCTAGGTAATCAGTTAGTACATCTAGGTCCATTGGGCCTGATGGAGTTGGAACTGGGGTTGATAGTTCTGGGAGGTTTTCTATAAATTGTAGGGTGGTAGATGGTTTTATTATACGCCTTTTAGAATAACGAGGGTTCTTACATATATTATGGCTAAGACGTAGCTCATATGAAATTAAGTAATGGTCGGAGATTGCTGAGGATTGTGGTAAGATATTAATTTTGTCAATGTTAAGACCTAGTGTCAGAACTAAGTCTAAAGTGTGACTGCAGTAGTGTGTAGGCCCTGTTACATTTTGAGTAATACCAATAGAGTCTAAGATTGAGGTAAACGCCTTTTTTAGCGGGTCACTTTCCTTCTCAAAATAGATATTGAAATCTCCTACAATTATAACTTTATGATTGCACACCGCTAGGTTTGTAGCAAAATTGCTGAATTTTTCAGAAATTCTAAGTAAGGCCCTAGTGGTCTGTAAATGTTGCATAATAAAAATGTGTCCTTTTTTGTGACCGGATTTGTAATAATAGTGGAGAGAACCTCAAAAGAAGAGAAGGTGTCACATTGTTTAAGACTAATTTCTAGGGTATTTTGGTAAATTACACATACTCCGCCTCCTTTGCCTGATAATCTTGGGCTATGTGCATAATTATAGCCTAGGGGGTGGCTTCATTTAGTGCCGAATATTCATTTGGTCTAACCCACGTTTCCGTGAGACAGAAAACATTGAATTTATGATCACTTATAATATCATTTACGATGAATGCTTTTGAGTTTAGTGATCTTATGTTGAGTAACCCAAATTTTAGTTCTGAGGTGTTGCTACTAGGTGTTGTGTATGATTTAATATTGATTAGGTTGCTGAAACAGGCTGATTTTGTTTTTCTACTTTTACATTTAGTTCGGGGGAAAGACACAGTCTCAATACAGTTGAACCTAGGTAACTTAAGAAACCCATGATGTTTGTGGGCCAGGTCTTTCAAGGTAAACTCGAAATGCAGGTGAATTATGTGAAGAGGTGAGAACTAATTGCATTTTAATAAATCTGCATGCACTGACTGAAGGGGAATGTGTCGATGTGATGATGTACAGTACCTCTGACACATCACCAAGAGAAACCATTATATGTATATTTACCTGTACTCACTCACCTGCAGATGGGTCATGTGAGAGGGAAAAGAATACTATCCCTTGATGCTGAGTTTTACCTACCTGGTTGAATCCATTCTCCATAGAGGTAAGGGAGAATTAGCACCTAGAAGAAGGACAATATATCAACTAATAAATATTGAAATTATTAATAAATGTAAAACATGCCATGGCCGTAAATTAATCTTTGGAATGTTGTTAGTTCATTGTTATTTTTATTGCTTATAAAACTTGTGTATCCAAGATACAATCACTTTTACCTCTTTAGGGAATGGTATATTCTAGGGGGCGGGGCTATATATATACACCACACAAGGGTAAAATGTAGAGAACACTTAGCGAGAGAACATATCCTGATGTGTATAATAAGACTCAAATGACTTTGTCGTCATTATATCTTTTTGTCTCTGCTAATAGAGAGTTTTGTTTTTGTTAATTTTCTGTAATGATGGAGCACGCTTGTATATATTGTAAATAGTGTTGTAAAGTCTGGTGTGTAAATAAAGGTGGAAGGGAACCAAAAGTCAAACCCCTCGGTGTTATCTCGAGTCTACCCTACATCGTCACAGGCCTCTCGCCCAACTCTACCCATAGAGAACACCTCCCACCATTACACTTTTAAGGCATTAAACAGGGGCAGCCTTGGCCTAATGGTTAGTGGACCAGGCTTGGTACCAGAGTGTTGCCGGTTCGATCCCCAGGACCGGCAGGAACATCCATGGCTGAAGTGCCCTTGAGCAAGGCACTAAAACCCCAAACACTCCCTGCTGCTCTCGGTGTGTGTTCACAGCCCCTAGTGCACTTCTGTGTGTGTTCACTGCCACAGATGGGTTAAATGCGGAAAACACATTTCATTGTACAATGACAAATAATTGTATATTAGTATTATTATTCAACAGATAGGTCTAATGTAAATTGAACAAAATAACATCTGCCTCATTTTACTACACCATACACTGCACAATTTTACATTTTAGCACAGTGTTAATTTAACAATAATATTGTTGATTTTACACTAGTGTATTCACCACACAGTACATTTACCCTAACCTCCCAACAAAGATCAGAACCATCAAATTCTTATTGTGGAAACCGGTTTTGGGTCCCAAATCTGACATGGACCTGGTGCACACACACACACACACACACATATTTTTCAGAAATTGACTATTTTTATGTTGTGTTATATCAGAACATGCTTTTCTCACTGGCTCTGCTCAACATAGCTTGTTGCCATGGATATCTAAAGAAAGAAAACTGGCATTTATGAATCTGTTTTGAAAGAACAACCCTTTTGATTCTCCGTTTTAAAACAGTCAGACACCACCTGATTGACTACTAATGGAATGTAATCTTGTGGGGAGTGTCCTGTCCCAATAAAGGAATATTCCAGTAGTTTGCAATACCATTGCTATCTGCTGCATTAGTAGCATACACTCACTTACTGCAGACAATAATTTTGGCTGGTTTTCTTGTGCTTAAAAGAACTGAATAGAAACATTTTGTAACAGGAGCCAATGGGTGGATGCTGGACCATTTTTTCCATATTGTTTTCTATTAGATGTGATTTTTTTAAATAACTTCTTGTATATATTCCTGGAATATTCCTTTAAGCAAAAAGAGAAAAATAAGAAACTATAGAAAAGAATTTCCAGAATGTCCAGTTACATTGATATGGAGCAACAGTGGAGAAATGCATGTCTTTATGATGTGCGCAGTGGAGGTGTGTGTGAGAGAGGGTGAGTCAGCTGGGGCTCTATCTGTTAGAAATAGACACATTACACACACTATTTTGACATTGTTTTAGCTGTTTTGTACTCGGAGAGATTGTGGTGTGTGTGAGCTGTTGTGTTCTGTCTGTATGTATGTGTGTTGCATGTGTGTGTGTGCACGTGTGTGGCTGCCTTTTGGAGAGGAACACATCAGTTGGTTTCCATGGTAACGAGCCAGTAAGTACTAAGGAATAGAGCAGGAGATGGTAGGGCTTACTGTGAGCTTCTCAGGATATGTGCACTGACACGCGCACACACACACACACACTTGCACACACATTTTTTTTAAACATGTTCGAATGCCAACTAACTGCATGTAGACGGCTAGATGCCCTTGTAAAGATTGCTCAGCCATCTGCTGTATGTTTTCTCATCTGTGCCTGTAGCGCTAAGCAGGGAGGACGCATGTGTGTGTGTGTGTGTTTGTGAGTGTGTAAGTTTGTGTTTGTTTTCATACATTTTCAGGACAAAAATATCCTTACAAAACCAGAGACAACAAGGCTAACCTAAACCAATGTTAGATTATTATCACAGACACATAGATTTTATACATATGTGCACACTGCTGCACAGGAATTAGGGAATACCTTACATTTATTTAAATGTTCGTAGAATAGCTGTTATTGCAACCAACTTAAAAACACTGAACTTTGGAGGCATGGAAAAATATTCCTGATGATTTCTTTGTACATACTTCAATTTTTGATATTAGTTATCTTCCTTGTTCACAGTACTGTAAAATAAGGCATTCTCTGCCCATTCCCTAAAAACACACACACACACACACACACACACACACACACACACACACACACACACACGTGAATCAGTGTGAGCCAAGTCTTCTTCACATTTCGTATCCCACAGATCCTCTGAGCTTCACAGGCTGCTCAGAAAAGCATCATCATCAAAGAAAAGGGCGTGGTCGTGAGAGAGTTAGAGTTTGTGTGTGTGTGCGTGTGTGTGTGTGTGTGTGTGTGTGTGTGTGCATTTGAGTCTGCATGTGTGGGTTGTACTGAATAATATATTCATTGTGTTATATGCAGTGGGATTATACTAGAAAAATAAACAAACAGCAGTTATTGAGAATCTGATTTGTCCAGTTTATGTTTATGTATCAACTGATGTAGTATTCAAATTATGCCTGCTGTCAGTATTATTATTATTATTATTATTATTATTATTATTATTAGCTGCATGCACCAAGTCTCTAAACATGAATATAATATTTAGAAAGTTATTTTATTTTTAAGAAATATTGTTTTATCATTAGTCGCTTTTTATATAAACATCAAAAAAGTCTGAATTTTCTGTCACAGCTGATGCCACTGTAGTTTTATTTGTTAACTGCATATTGTATAATACTCCTCCACAGTCCACAGAGCACTGAACTCTAAATGCTGATGATTATTTAGTCAATTTGCTTTGTTGATGTCTCTGATCCAACACAAAGCCAAGTGGCCTTAGATAACTGGAGTTGTATTCAATGTTAAATAATGTTATCCTGCCTGTAGCCCCTGAGGCCTGAGCGTGCCTTATATAGACCTGCATTCAGTGGACAACCAAGGCCAGCTGTGTTAAACACTGCACAGCTTCAGCACAGGATTTATTTATTTATTTATTTCCCTCTCAAGAAATCTCAGCAGATTCATGTCTCTCTGTTTTTAGATTTATATTTGTGCATTTTCGAAAATGAACAACTGGCTTTTTTGTTCTCTTTTTTTTGTTATAGCTTTGGGCAGTTTTTTTTAAATGGAAGTGTTTTCGCCAAATAAACCATCATGCGATGTAATATACATAGGCATACTGACAAATGTTTATTTATTTAGCAGTTTGGAGCAATAGTAAAGTAAGTTAGACTGATTTTTATATCTGTAATAAATGGCACTCAACTATATTTCATGAACCAGTGAATCCCAAGCAGCTCTCCAGCAGCTGGGGAACTAGCACACCACTCAGGAAAGCAAGCACACATCTGTCTAAATATGCACAACTGCATCCTACAGGCTGATGTTGGTACATAAATCAGCATTTTATTTATTTATTTATTTTTGTGCTGACAGATAAAGTATTAGGAAGCATTTCACTGTTTATTGAAAGGTTTGATTTCTAGACTTTTGAATCCTGCTTTTGTGATTAAAATATTTTAGATGTGAAGGACCTTGTGGGGCTGATTGTAGATCAGTCACACAAGAGTCACTGTTTGGTGTTTGGCATCAGTGACACTGAGTGAATTCAGTGCTTTCGACTATTGGTTTGCTGTGGTGTTGTGGACGAACAGTTATCTGACTCAGTCATGCAGAATTTTCCTTTACATCTGGAGAATTGAGATCATCTCTCTCTAGAGAGCACACCCAGGTGCTTGTTTTGTCTCTCGTAATTTCAAGACTTGACTACTGTCTGCTTTCTGGCTGGTCTTCCTTTGCATACCATCAGACCCTTGAAATTAATCCAGAACCCAGCTGCAGAACTTGAATGTTTTTAAGTTCATGTGACTCCTCTGCTGCGTTCTCTCTACAGGCTTCTTGTAGCTGTGTTAGATTTAAAACCCTGACACTTGCCTACAAATCCAAAATTGGACCAACACCTCCGTACTTAACTGCAAAAAAAAAAACCTGTACAGTACCTGATCCCTTTGAGCGTCATTATAGCTTGGCTCTAACTAACCTTCAAGATGCATTGAAGACAAGCAATCCAACTTTTTTTCTCTCCTGGCAACACAATGGTGGTATGAACGTCCCCTGGGTGTCCAAACAGCAGAGTTCCTGCTGTCTTCTCTTTCAAGAGTGCTTAAATCAGCACTTAAGTCTTAAAGTCTTATGATTTACATTCAGGCAATGTGTAATGTGTAGTATGTGAGCATTGTGTAACTCAGTCTCATTACAGACTTTTGTCTTTGTCAACATCTAATATAGAAGTATCTCTTCAAACTAGCTTTTTTTTTAAGATTATTTTCTGAATAAACCTTTGTTAAATGCTCTGGATAAGAATGACTTTAATTGTAAATGTAAATGAGGTGTGGTCAAACAAAGAGGTTCTAAAAAGCAAGGCTCCTATGATCTGTTGTTGTTGTTGTTGTTGTGATTGTTTGTTTTTGCTGTTGTTTGCATGAAATATTTTGGCTTAATGAAATATTCATAAGGAGAACAATTTCATAAAAGCAAGAAATAAACAAAAACAACAATATGTAAATGAGAAGATGTCACCTTGTATTTGGAGGTTCGGGCAGGTTATACATGACTTAAACTTCATGTTCTAATGCTAATCTGTTTTAACACATTCTAGATTTTTATGAACATTGACAAAACACTTTGGAATTAATATGTCATGTTTTCGCTGTCATTAAAGCAAAAGTGAAGTTGTAGTAAAATTGGGCCAGTGCCCTGTAGTGTTTTCCTCTGCTATTGTTCAGTCTTGGTGAAGTAACAATGAGAAACAGAATATCTCTGTAATCTACAGTTTCGTGCAAAATATGGCTTAATAAACAAGTGGAAATGAGGTATTATTGAGCTGTGAATAATATGTCTGTATGTTGCTTGTCAAAATCTGTAGGTTATAGGCATTACTTCAACAGCCAAGACACAATGGTGGCAGATGGTATACTGACATGAAGTCATATAACTTATCTTCAAGAGTATTATGAAAATATGGCATATATTAATACTGTGACAGATGCTGAGGCATGAGCTCAAATTTAAAACTGCCAGGAACATAAAGTCAGATTTGGTTTCACATTGATTGTAACGCCCCAAAGGTAAATGGAACAACAACAGTTTGATGCTGTGTCCTGTTTGGTTTTGTTTTTTAGTTTATCCTTCCTCTGGCTGCCACACAGACTCCAGCTTAAACCCAAGAAACTGCTCTCCACTGCTTAACTGAGTGATTTAGCCTGTTGCCATCCATGACTTTTCTGTTCTTGGCAGCAGGAACTGTGTGTGTGTGTGTGTGTGTGTGTACCAGTAATATATCATACTGTGTGGACCAAAACACACACCATGTACTATAAAAAGTAATTTAACCTAAAACAGTTTGAAACCATGAAAATGAGCTCAAAATAGGAATCAATGCCTTGATGTTTGTGGCTGCGTATTCTTTATTCAATTAATCAGCAAAATCAATCATTATAATCGTTTGTGGATTTATATTTGGGTGATGTTTACTCATGTGTTATAGCAGTGACTTACCAGATGCTGAGGTACATTTTTATGTGCATAAAAAAGCAGTTGAAAGAAACAAATCCTATGCTGGCCATTTTTCAAATTCCCCTGCAGTCATGGATTCATTCATTCATTCATTATCCGCACCCTTATCCAGTTCAGGGTCGCGGTGGGTCCAGAACCTACCTGGAATCATTGGCCGCAAGACGGGAATACACCCTGGAGGGCGCGCCAGTCCTTCACAAGGCAACACACACAGACACTTTTGAGTTGCCAATCCACCTACCAATGTGTGTTTTTGGACTGTGGGAGGAAACCGGAGCACCCAGAGGAAACCCACACCACACTCCTCACAGACAGTCATCCGGAGGAAACCCACGCAGACACGGGGAGAACACAATCGAACCCACAACCCACAGGTCCCTGGAGCTGTGTGACTGCGACACTACCTGCTGCACCACCATGCCGCCCCAGTCATGGATTAGCATTTTAAAAACCTGGTCATCAAAATGACATATTGGTATTGGACATAAGGTATTTCTGCAAGAAAATTGTGGGTTCCTTTTATGGCTCAGAAACATATGCTGTTGGATGGATTGGCTACTCAAAAGTGTCCATAGGTGTGAGTATGTGAGTGAATGTTTGAGTGTGTATTGCCCTCTGGAAGACTGACGCCCCCTCCAGTTTCACTTCCTGCCCAGTGATTCCAGGTGATTCTGGACCTACCTACCACAACCCTGACTTGGATAAGTGCTTACAGACAATGAATGAATGACTCTATATATATATATATATATATATATATATATATATATATATATATATATATAGAGAGAGAGAGAGAGAGAGAGAGAGAGAGAGAGAGAGAGGTAGATAGATAGATAGATAGATAGATAGATAGATAGATAGATAGATTGATTGATTGAGAACACTAAATTAATTAAACTAAAATTACTGACTATATTCCTTGTTCTAAAAGACATAGAAATAGGGTGTTTGGTGTGAAAGCGGATATGGTTTGTTGGTTCTGACAAAAAAAAAGGCTATTTTTATTTCAAAGTGACGTAATTCACATCTTGTAATGCCCTGGTTTTGCTAGATACAAATGTGTTGAATATGCCTATTCACACAACACAGATACACACACACACACACACACACAGGATCACATGAGGGGGACCGTATGATGTTATATTCATCACATGCATTTATATTTCATCCACATTCTGCAGAAAAGCAGCGAAGCAAATCTTACACACAGTCCCCTGGGATTGTGTGATTAGGCTTGAACCACACACTGATTTTACTGAGCATCAACGTCATATCGAATCGCGCACACACACACACACACACACACAAAACTGCAAACAGCCATATGGTATGTAGCTTTGTCTATGTGTCTGCATATTCTGGAAAGAATTAGATCCCTCATATTATTTATACTGGCATCAGTTTAGAGTTAGTTATATCATATTAGCAAGGAGGAATTAATACTGGTTTAGGTTGAGGATGCATCAGAAACTCAAAGCCAAAACTGTAAAGGCGATGATGTATGAAAAAAAAAACAGAATATACACAATTATTCCAATAAATTATTACTGTGCAACTTTTTGCAGTTGTAAAATAAGTAGTAGGAAGTCCCAAAGGTGTAATAAATCAGTTAATAAACAAACAAATAAGTAAATAAAAAATAAATAACCTAACCATAGGATTTGGAAAGCTGTAAATAAGTTTAAAATAACAGTGATTAAGTAAAATGAATATTCATATGCCTTGTGTTGCCTAAATGGCCATCATCAATTTATAAATGCTTTTAATTTTTGAATAAGCTTTAAAAAAATACATAAATATGTACACTGAAATGTTTTGTAAAATGATTGAGAATGCTGTGAATAAGATGCAGATCTGGGAGCTCTTGTTCCAGTCCAAGTTGGCAATAAGGGTAACATAACGAAGGAAATGTGTGTACTCTGTCCAAGGAAAGCAGTGTAATGATAGATATAAGCACATATGAGCAAGCAAACAAGTGTAGCATGTCAAGTAACTAGGGAAACATGTACAGCACAAATGGAACTATGGAAATGGGCGTAGCATAGCCACAGAGAAGACTGTACCAAGACATCTTCCATCTTCTGGCGTCCGGTCCATTTTTCTGTATGGAACCGTGTGTTTTGGTCTGAAGTGATGCAGCAGAGCCCAGCTGAGGAATCCAGCTTTAACCATTGTGTCAGGCAGCAGGGGTGTAGGGCTGGGCTTGGTATGAGCTTGGTGTGCTTTTTTTAATCTAAACACACCTCTGCTTTTGTTCATGATGCGCTACTCCATGATTTAGGAGCTGTTTTTCTGCTGTTGTGTTTTGACTGAGACACCTGTGTCTGTTGCACTTGATTCTGTATACTCTCTTTCTTTCACTCACATACACACACACACACACACTCTTTGAAACACACAGAGAAATAGAGATATCTGACTTGCTTGACTCTGTTTAACCATAGCATTGGGCTTTAATATGCCTCTCTCCTCTCTGTCTTGCTGAAAAAGGAAGCGGAGTGAACAAAATTTGCTCTGACAGCCGCTCTCCTCCGAGAGAGAGAGAGAGCGAGAGAGAGAGAGGAGAGAGAGAGAGAGAGAGAGAGAGAGAGAGAGAGAGAGAGAGAGAGACAGAGAGACAGAGAGAGAGAGAGAGAGAGAGAGAGAGAGACAGACAGAAAGAGAGAGAGAGAGAGAGAGAGAGAGAGAGACAGAAAGAGAGAGAGAGAGAGAGAGAGAGAGAGAGAGAGCATAGAAATGAAGAAGAAAGTGTGAGAGAGAGTTTGAGAAAGTGGAGAGCGAGAAAGTAGGCAAGAGGTTGAGAAAGAAGGGGAAAAGAAAGAGAAAGGTTAAGAAAGAGCACAGAGGAAGATTGAGTGAGAACAAGAGAGGAGGGGGAAGAGAGATAGAGAGGAAAGGCTAAGAGAGAAGGAAAAGAATTATTGAGAGGGAAAAAAAGAGGGAGAGTGGTGAAGAGTGAGAGAGTATAGCGAGAGACAGGGTGGGTTAGAGCAAAAAAGGAGGGGGGGGGAGAGAGAGCGTGTGTATGTGTGTGTGTGTATGCACGATAGAGAGAGAGAGAGAGCGAGAGAGAGAGTGAGCGAGAGTGTGTGAGTGAGAGACCCAGCCTCAGCCTCTATTGTGATTCACAGACAGGGGGATTCGGATTAAAAAAAAGGTTTTTTCCCAGCCACGGACGCAACACTGGTCACTGCCGTAGAATCTCCACCAACAGCCCCAAAAATGGAGGAAGATATGGATGAGGGACAGACCCAGAAAGGTAAATAAATTATTTCTCCCTCTCTCTCTCTCATTCTGCATTTCTTCATCATCCATGTCTTGGTGGATTCTGCTTGTTTACCTTCATGTCTGATCCCCCCCTCTGCTGGTTCTATTGTGTCTGAGCCTGTGGATTATACAATGAGGCTACAATGCACAAGAATATGGTCTTATGAATTACTCTTTATTATTTATATCATTTTTATCCCTATTTTCCCTGCAGTTTTACATTCATTGATTTCTATTTATTGCAGCAACTTAAACCATGTATTTTGTTTTGTTTGTTTTATTTTTATTTGTCTTTTGTCTTTTTTTTTTTTACAGAGTTTGTTTATGTGTGTTTATGCATGTGTGTGTGTGTGCATGTGTGTGTGTGTGTGTGTCATGTAAATTACACTGTTGCTTAACATGTGGATAAAATAAACATTTGTCACATATATGGTCAGATTTTGTTCTCATTCAGTGAAGGGGTGTGTGCAGCCGCTGAGTGTGATGCTGTGCGTGCATCTGTATGTGTGTGTGTGTGTGTGTTTGTGTGCGTGTGCACGGAGTCTGAGGGTTGTCTTTGTTTGCTGCGCATTTTCATCCATCTCTCACCGAAGAGATTTTGACACTAAATGCAAAAACAGATACCTCCATTCTACGTCTTTCTTTCCAAAATGCAATCAAATGTCTTCCTTTTTATATTCGTCCCTTCTGCTTTTTGACTAATGTGGCCGCTGCAGCAGCTCTTGTTTGCTTTGTGTGAAATCTGAAGCTGTGTTGTTTATAATAGCACCATATGTGGGGCAGGATTTTTTTTTTCCTTATTAAATAATGGACGCAACCATATATGGGCATGTTTACTTTCAGCTGGGAAATATTTACATATTTTTCCACACCATTTTCAATCTTTGACATTTTGAGCAAGTATGGAGATTAAAAAAATAGCTGCACCCATTATATATCCCTTCATCCATCTATTTATACACTGCTCTTTCACTGTCTCTCCATCCCTCTCTATATCTCTCTCCTCCCTCTTTCTCCATGGCGGCTCTTCATATATGTGCTGTTTTTCTCTTCCCACTGAAAGCAGTGCATGATGGGCAGGAGAACAGCTAGTTGCCATGACAGTGGCCATGTCAGGTCCTTTTTGTTCGGTAGACTTGGTACACACACGAACACACCCACCCACCCACCCACCCATCTATACAAATGCAGACAATTTAATGTCTGCTAACAGCAAAACTTATTTCATTTGCATTTTCTCTGGAGGTGTTTCTGATGAAATGTAAGATAATAACTGAATATAATAAATTAATAATTGAAATGCTGGGAAAAAATGAGACTCTTAACAACCATGCAAGACCTGACAGACCAGCATAATTACCCCCAACATATAAAGAGTAATTAATTCATTCAGGTTTGCTTTGGTAAATAGGAGAAAATCAGGCTGCATTCTTGTTTCAATTTTTTTTTAAATCTCCAGATTTCCCTGCCCATATTTCCAGTCAAAGATTTCCATCTGAAAGGACATGGAGCTGCTAGAATTTAGAAAGAGACTATGACTGTGATCTAATGGTTAAAATTACGTTTTTAAACGGATATGGATTTAATATTATAGAGTAATGTAATTTTATTTATTCATTATATATTTATTACAAGCCACTGATGTGTCAATCTGTGGTGTTTCTATGTTGTTTATACATGCTGAGTTCCCTTGACGCTCTGTGTAAACAACACACAAACACACACACACAAACACACACACACACAGAGATGCTATGTACTGGTTCTCTGTCATGGCTGACAGCTAAGCTTATTGACTCCATCAAATCTTCATACATCTACATTAAAAATGCATTCAGCAAAGGCTGCAGAAGCTCATTAGCGCTAGCGCTAACACCTCACTGATGCTTACACTTAGGAGCTACGAGTAACGCTACCAAAAACTCATCACAGCAACTGTGAAATTGTGAAATTGGAAAGCGTCAGAAAAATTTTCTCTAATGTCCAATGATACAAATGGTGGTGTGGTTAGGCTACCATAGACTAGCGTGAAATACTTACATTTATTTGCCTTAGAAATGCTAAAAACCAGTAATCAAAGCCTATTCGACATTACTTACCAACTGTGATACAAATGTATCATGATTTAGGTTTGCATAGGTGAACATAGCTAATTAGTATGCTAAGTTTTACCTTAGCCTTTTACCTCAAAGGAAAAAAATAAAAAGGCAAAACCAACCAAAACTCTAAACATGAAATGTATTTTGACATAATTTCAAATGTTTGAGTTGTGTATTAGTCTATTTATGAACTATTACTTTAAACATGGTAAGCTACTTCGTATTCAAGCAATAGCTTGTATTTAAAACAGAAAAAAACAGCTTGCAGCTCAGTATTTGATCTAAAAACTGAGTAGATGCTTCACCCATTTACTGTAGTGGGACAGTAGCAGGCCAGCTTTTGTGCCTGAGGATAAACAGCTCTCTGACTCTTTGAAGGAGTCCAGCACTGCTAACACTGCTTCAGCACACAGCAGGGCTTTGCTTTTCATATATGAGTCATTTACAGCATTACTAAAAGCATAAAGTTCAAAGCACACATTTGTTCCTTAAATAGCCTCTAAACTAAGGGGAGTGAGCACAAACATAACATTATGACATCATTAGACATTTTTATAATACATGATATACGTATCACATTATGTATGTGTTCAGAGGTTTGTGAAAAGTTCAAAGAATCAAACAATGGATAAAAATAAATGAGTAAAAAAACGTGATGTGATGATCAGTTGACAAAAGCCTACTACTTTCTAGGCAGTTTAATCAGTTTATGCTTTAAAGCTGACTTTGTGTCATCACTATGAAACATGTTGGTTGTGCTTTGATGATGTACGAGAGGGTTACACTCAAAAAAAACATATTGTAATGTAATTTTAATGCATAATAGAAGCTTCAAGCTAATGTGAATAATGTTTGTCCACATATGTGCACTCAAATCAGAACCAGAGCCCCTTTACTGTGTAAATACAATCAAATATCAAAATCAGTTATGGACTTGTAAAGTACTTAGAGATAAACAGTACAGATAAAATATATACTGCATACTTTCTCATCCATTTATAACCTGCCAGTATTAAATAACCCTCCCCTGTAGTGATAGTGAAACACCTATAAAAGCCAGAACAGGTGTTGCGGTTGGTCTACTGACACAAGCCATAAAAATGCAATTGCTGTTAAATGATGTATAGTGTGAAGTAGCAGAGGTATTTAACCCTCATAGACAGCTCCAAGTGCCAGGGGCAGTCTAGACCGAGTCAAGGCGAGAGGAGGGAGGAGAGTGGCCTCATGGGAGAGCGGACATTTCATTAGCACTCGTGGTTATTGTGTTAGAGGGCATTAGACCATTAGAGCTCGACCAATGCACCTCCTCTCTATCTTATTTATGAGCTTGTCTGCAAATTCCTCTGATCTGCTCTGCTCTGGAAGAGTGGTGCTATCGACCTGCTGTGAGGTAACACACAGCTTATGTCTGCCAGCTGGACCTTTATCTATCCTGATTGACTGCACTGGTTAACTGCACCCAGTGGCCCTGCTTGTAGACAGGTGCCTCGTGTATGAAACACTGAACTCAATTCTTATTTGGATTCAGATTCTTATTTTTAGTTCCTTGTAGCTTGTTCAAACTCATCATACACATTGTTATACATGGGGTACAAAAACTGATTCTGAACCTGGTTCTGATTCTGAAACTTTCTTGGTCTGGCCAAAGTTTAACAAGTTTTTGCTTTTGATTTGTCTCAGCAAATAGACAATGTGTGTAAACATCTTGCTTTAGTTTCTGGCCTGAAGATTATATTTGATTTAAGTCATTAACTGCAATACATAATACTCTAGGGTGTAACCATATCCAAAATGTTCCCAATAGCACTGAGAGTGTTTTTGTGCATGTTCTGGTCTGCTGGAGTTTTGGTGTTTTTTGTTTATAGGCAGAAGAATGTCTATGCGCTATGTTTTAGGGGAATTTGAGCTGTTATTCTCTGCAGAGATTGTTGGTTCATGTTTATAATTTATGTACAGTGCTTTAGAGGATATTTTAAGTGAGCTGTCTATTTAGTATTTGATGAAAGATGCACATTTTAGTTAGATATACATGTGGATACCACTGTCAAACTAATTAATGTTTTCCCTTTTTTTGGTTTTCTTCCCATGACCCCTCTTTCAGTGCTGTCCCCAAGCTCCAGCTCTGGAAAGAGGTTCCACCAATTGTCTCCCAAAGCTGGGTCAGGACTATTATTAGACAAACAGGCCAAGGCTACATTGTTCTGGCTTTTTGTTTCAAACCAGCCTAATGAACTCTGAAATATCACCGGGTGGAACAGGTGCTCAATATGTTAAAAAATTGTTTTAATCCTGTACACATCTGGAAAGCTTTAGACCTTTACACACACACACACACGCACACACACACATACACTTTTGTGCTTTTATTTATTTATCTATTTTAACAATGTCGGGAACTAGGGTCATATGCGTTTGCGGTCCCTCTTATGTGAACATTCAATGATGAATTGGCCAGTAGCCAAGATTACAAAAATTCTTTCTACATAAAGGTTGTGTTTTTTCTTGATAAATCAGCTTTCAGTTTCAATAAAATTAAAGTTTAGAAAAAAACAAATACACTTCTGAACTTACTCTCACAAGCTCACACTTGAACAATATGGATTTGTTTATGTCAGAAAAACAATATTTTGACAGCAGTTTAGCCCCGCCCATCAATCTGGATTGTTTATTTATTTATTTATTTGAGAACAGAAACCACACAGAACAGAAGTATTTTCCATGTGTACAGTGACCACAAAGGAATGAAGAATAAGATATTTGTTTTTATTACAGTAGCAACAATATATCATTTGTTCAATATATACTACATAATAGTCCACACCTAGATGTACTCCATCTTAGATCTGTAATCAAATCCACCAGTCCACCAGCGTTGCAATGTGACAGTAATGAATCTTTAATCCTGTTATATATTTCATTTTTATTTGGGTGGAACAGAATACCATAATCACACAGGGAAATGGACAGTAGGGGGATTCTCACAGAGCACCAATAGCAGCAGCACTGGTGCTGATGGGGGTTGGAGGAGTGTGTGTGTGTGGGGTTTCTAGCATTTTCCGAGCCAGGCTGAGCTGCGTTTCGCCCCTGAGCTCTAATCCCTGTAAAAGCAAACCCCCCCACCCCCCACCCCCTTCCACATTCAGCACGTTTGCCGCTGAATTTGTTGACACACGGTGCTGTAAGTGGGTCACTGAGCGCGCTCAGATGCGCCAGGCCCGCGCCTCCGTCACCACGGCAACCAAATTGATCAAAAACGCAAGGATGCAAGGAGAGGCAGGCGGGACTGTGTGACAGCATCCTGGGGCCCTACACTTTATTGGTGGGCACAAGTACACACCGGTGACCATGCAAACACATCATAAAACCAATATATGAATTTCTAGGGGACGTTCATAACACCTGAGCGTAAAACAACATAAATCACATCAAAGAATTGTTGGTATGGTCCATGTAATTTTTTCCATACTTACATTCATTTTACTGACAACTGTCAAATATTGTAAGAAAGACCTATAGGAACATTACTTAAAAATAGTGTGCTGTTTAAGGCCATTTATTTTAGATTGTATTTTATTCCTGTCTGCGGTTATATCCTGTGCTTTTCATATGAAAAACTAAAGAAGCAAACTTCAAACACCAAACCCTGGCTGCTTGTCAGTATTTGGATAGGGAGGAAATTGTGTCTCTATTTTGCTGCACACTCTCCCTCAAAACGAGAAAATCAAACATTTCCTCTCTCTCCTTTCACCCTCCATCTGTCTCTCTCTCTTTCATCTGTCCCTTTCCCTCCATGCCCTCTCTTCCCATCCAGACCGGTAAGTTTGGATTATTTGAAGCACTTGTTTTGAACCCTTTTGTCTTGACCGTGCTCTCAGGCTGCATTGTGAGAAAGCTTTCTTCTGCCCTTGTCTGGACTGTAGGGTGACCAGTCGGTCAGAGTGACCCCATCGTTCAGGGGATTAACCCTCAAATATCTAGAGTTATTTTTGCAGTGCGTTGATGTTTGATCCGTTGCTGTGTGGATTATTCGAACTAGATAAGAAACATAGAACTGAATCATGTTTAGCCCTTACCTAGTAAGATGAATTTTATACATTCTGCACTAACATAGAACTGAATATCATTGTTTAGTTTATCTAAATTTAATCCCATTACATTTCAATGTAGGTAAATATGTACATTCTTATTTACATAATGAATTACAATAACATACTCAGTTTAAGGTTTCTGTTATATTTCTGAATTAGTTTGGAAATGGTGGAAATTTACAAACCAAATGTGAAATGGACTGAATGAACTCTCTGCTTATTTCCAGGAACCATGAATTAGAAATAATAAAATAAAATGGAAGCAGAGGTGTTCGATGGTGTATAGGCCATGAGGTGCCTGGGGGGGATTTATTGGGGGATGGGTGAGGTGAAAGCTGTCAGACGGGCAGATGGAGGGCTGTGTGGGGTGGGGGTCAGCAAGTTTGGGGCGTCTCCTCGATGCCGCTTTTGTTTATATTGTTTGGGGCAGAGACTTAATTTACATTCCCTTTTCTTCTGGGAGTTTCAGGCTGACAGTCCATGGGTCCTGGCCAGTGATTTGGAAACAATCTCTGCTTGGGATTTCTTTCCTTTGTAACTGTTTACAGGCTTTTATTGTACAAGTCCTTAACCTTTAAGGCTTTGGAAAATCAGTTAAGGATTAAATCCTAAATTTCCATGTGGCCCGCCTTTTAAATAAACATCAGGTTTAGAATATAAACCCTTATTTATATACGACAGTGTTTCTGTGGATTTTTTAATTAAAGTAATATATGTATATGGCAGACTCTAATTAAATATGTATATTTAGCACTGAAGAATTATGTCAGGTTGTGAAATTATGCTTGAGTGATGTTAAATATCAATCTCTGAATATGAAATTAATTAAAACACTATATCAGATGCATCACTTTTATTTAACTTGTAATTGCAGCTATAAAATCATGTGAGCATTTAAATGACTAAATGAGGACTAATACAAGCATCAAGCCGATGATTGGATGGATATAATGAACATTAATGAAAATCTGTTGTGAATCGTTTGATTGACCTCATTCCAGAGGATCTGAGAGATGTAATAAGCGTAAAAACGTGGAAATCCCATCATCCAGCTGGCCCCAAATTTGCTTTAAATCGAAAGGGCAGTGGTTATCCTGCCTAAATATAGCAGTGTAAAGCATCTGTCCCATCATCGTCCACTGAACACAAACGTAATATGCGTTAATAATGTATGGCCAAGCAGGGGTGTGTGTGCCAGTCTGCTGCTGAATTATGAATGAAACATCAGACTGCTTTTTACTCAATTTACAGCTCACAGCTTTTCAATAAGCAGCTCCAACACACACAGTGCACTGCTTACTGTTAGAGAAATGAAGCGTGAGACAGTGTAGCAATGACACCTCAAATTCACTCAAAATTATCATGTTAATGAAGATAGATAGATAGATAGATAGATAGATAGATAGATAGATAGATAGATAGATAGATAGATAGATAGATAGGACATGAATATTCATATGTACTATGATATATGTGTATTGTATTTCATTATTAATTGCTTTGTATAAAAATGTGAGCGAGTGCTTAGATTTGTCACCATGAGGAGCCAGATTGTGCACATATTCTCATCCCACAGAGCCACCCACTGCTGTTCCTATGACAACAGTTTGGTCCCTGGCCAGCATCTCTCAACGGTCAGTTGGAAGGTTTATAGCATCATTATTAGCCCTTACGCTGCTACACATTCACCCATAACTCACACACAATAGCCCGTTAAAAGCAGACACAGCCAAAGGCCTCGGTACAGCCATAAAGTAGGATGTACTTCATCTCTTCTGCCTCAGTTCTTTTGTGAACTACTCGAGGCATTTACTTGTTTTATGATTGAAATGAATTAAAATAAGTTGAAATTGGTTTTGTAAAAAGCTCAAAATGAGCAGCGTCAGTTTACTAGCTGCAACTGTATACACTGCTTAAAATGAGTTAATCACACGAGCCTCTGGAATCTGAGCAATGGACTTAAGGTCAGAATGGACTGATGTTTGGGTGTGAATATTAGAGTTCAAATGAATGGGATCAGTGCACTCCTTCGTCTGAAATACAGTACACACACAAACACACAAAAGCAAACACAAACACACCAAACCATGAATCATTCACATTTATGATCCAGTCTGGTCTAAGAGGCATTGGGGAGAATTTAAAACAGAATGAGGCAGGGACCTTTTCTCTAAACACACACACACAAACTGGTCATCCCTGTGTGGTTGGAGCTCTGTTGCTGTGGAGATATTTTGTTATTCCAGTCAGGCAGAGGCTGAAGTGGAACTGACTGGACACTGCTGAGTGGAGCCAACGTGCACAACCACACATATCACTACATACACTTACGTGATCAGTCACTATCTGTCTGTCTACCTCTCTTTTGTCTGTCTTTCTGTAGGTCTGTCTGTCTTCATGTGCTTACACACAAATAATTCAACATGAATAAAGTTTTTTTTTTCAGCTCACTCTCTCTCTCTCCCTCACTTCAGGATGTATGGAGTGCTGTCTGAAGTGTTTGCGGGGGATCCCATACCCATCCCTGATTGCCACCATCCTTCTGTATGCTGGTGTGGCTCTTTTCTGCGGTTGCGGTCACGAAGCTCTCTCAGGCACAGTCACTATCCTGCAGAATTACTTTGAGGTGATCAGAGCACCTGGAGACTCTTTGGATGTTTTTACCATGTGAGTGCCCCCTTCTGGCCAAGCAAACACCTCCTACACTCTAAATCTACCATTACCTATTAAGATTATCTGCTTATATATTTCAAAATATATAACATGCCTGCTGTTGTTATGTACAGACCTGGTTATGCTTTGCTCACAAAAATGGTGCTTCCTAGCTATGGACATCTATACTTATTTTAATTAAAAAAATCCCATTTTCCACATTAAAAATCACACTGCAGAACACAAATCAAAGATACTTGTGATTTTAATGTCTGTGAAAGGTTACAGTGTTTGGGTAGCTTGTTTTAAAGTGACATTTGGTAATGGAGATAATGTTGGCATGGTTCACTATCAAATACATTGTTGCCATTTCCAGCCCACCAACTTTCAAGTAGCTACAATAACAGTGTTGAATTATAGTCTGGAAGCCATTATAAAACAGCTCTAAATAATCTGAAGATGTGTTCAGTGGGATTCTGTATGGTTTCTACAGTTAGATTTGTTTCCATTCTAACACTCTTGTGCTGTTTCTACAGGATTGATATCATCAAGTATGTGATTTATGGCATTGCCTCGGCTTTCTTCGTCTATGGCATTCTGCTGATGGTAGAGG
Source organism: Hoplias malabaricus (assembly GCF_029633855.1). Classification (NCBI taxonomy): domain Eukaryota; kingdom Metazoa; phylum Chordata; class Actinopteri; order Characiformes; family Erythrinidae; genus Hoplias; species Hoplias malabaricus. The sequence continues at coordinate 24,543,750 of NC_089816.1, read as the reverse complement.
GTTTCTTCACCAGCGGAGCTATTAAGGACCTATACGGAGACTTCAAAATCACCACCTGTGGCCGCTGCGTCAGTGCATGGGTATGAGATGGTAGAGATGCTAGAACTGATATGAAATGTACCTGTATTATTTAAACCTTTACATGTTCAGATGAAATGTTGGAATCAGGAACTACTTTAAAAAGTTTCACATATATTTTAATCCACATAGTGCTTATAACTTACAGAGTTACAATGACTGATCTCTACTGATGTTCTACAGTATTTGTTTTTCTTTTCAATTGTTCCGCATCAGATTTATACAGATGTTTTGCTGATCTCTGTCCTGTCCTGCAGTTCATCATGCTGACATACATCTTCATGCTGGCCTGGCTGGGAGTGACCGCCTTCACTGCTCTGCCCGTCTTCATGTATTTCAACATCTGGACCATCTGCAAGAACACCACCATGCAAGAGACACCAAGCCTGTGTCTGGACCCACGCCAGTTTGGTGAGCAAGCATCTAAAACTACTGACCATGACCTTCTTAGTACCTGGGGTTTCCAAAACAGAAACGCAAACAGTAGAGTTACTTCAGCAGTGATGTCATTATATTATATGGGTATTTCCTCTCTTTGTTGCTATATATAAAACATTTGGGAATGTTGCTTATGAATGGAAGTTATTCATGGACATTTGTGACCTTTTAGACATTATACATTTACAGTTTGTATCACTGTGTAGAACTGACCAAATCTGAAAAACTAAAACTTTTCACAGTAGATTACAAAATTTAACATTTAAACAAACTTCCAACTGACTGCTTCATTTGTTTCCATAGTTCACCCTGGATAGGGCTAAAATGTCTAAATGTTTTTACAGCTTTGCTACTTTCATCTCATTGTCTGAAACCTCTTACAGTAATCCCTCGCTACTTCGCTTTTCATCTTTCGTGGATTCGCTACTTCGCGGGTTTTTTCAAGGGGGTTTATGGCCGTTATATCGCGAATATTGAGGGGAAATCTAGGAAAACCGTGAAAGATGAATAGCCAAAATATTTCATTAAATCCATTAAAATTTCATAAAATTCTTTTATGTATCATTTACAAGTATTTCTTACGTACAGTGCATGTATTTTTCATGTTCACATCCGAGTGAAATTTACTTACGCTAAGTCATAGCTTTGGAATTACTCTATTAAAGAAACTGGTGGGATATCACATGTAGTTCCAGCTGAAAAACCTTATAGAATGACTGTTTAATGCAAAGGGTGGGTTGTTAACAGTAATAGGGAGGGGTTTAAAAGTCCAAAAAGTTCCTCTACTTCGCGGAATTTCGTTTTTCGCGGGTGGTCTTGGAACGCATCCCCCGCCAAAAACGAGGGATCACTGTATATCGTTTTATACCGTTCTTGCAATTTCATTGTTTTAACTTTGATTAAAGCATTGACAGTAAAAACATTGACTCATTTTAGAATCTGCACTTCCCACACTTGTTTCAGTAATGTACTAATTAGAAATGACTGGTGTTAAATTAACAGATTTTTGTCATAGCCAGTTATCCTTGCTGGATGTTTTTTCGTTGATTGCAGGTGTCGTGACCATTGGAGAGGAGAAGACGTTGTGTACAGGATCAAATAAATTCTTTCAAATGTGTGAATCAAAAGAGGTGAGTTGTGTAACTAAAACATCCCTACAGTATTCTGTTAGTGAGATAAAAAAAATAAACCTTCCAGGAACTGAAATGTTTTTTTTTTTAAGCTGGACATGACCTTCCACCTGTTTGTCTGTGCACTGGCTGGGGCTGGAGCTGCAGTAATTGCTATGGTGAGAAAATATAAACAATCGTTTTCCTTTTTATTATTGCCTTGAATTTTAAAGGGACTTTGGTATGAGTAAGGCACTATATAAATTATTCATATTATAATCATTATTATTATTACTATGGTTAATGTTATTCTTATTATTATTTAATTTATTACTACTAGTAGTAGTAGTAGTAGAAAAAGTAGTAGTAGAATATATTCAGATGTGTTCTTTATAGAGGTTGTGTATAGACTAATAATTAAATACCATTACTACCGCCTCCTTGCTTGTACACACACTGGGCATCACAAAGCAGGTATTATTTGAGTACTGTATTTTTTAGTTGGTGGACTATACTCAGTGACACTTAAGGGTTTTAAATCTCCAGAAGCACAGCTGGGTCTAATCCACTTCCCTGATAGCAGACACATTTGGGCCAAATCTATCTCACTTTTGGAACTTACCGCTTAGTTATGGCAATGTAAAGTGTTGTGTGGGCCAAATGTGCCAAAACACCAAATGTGTGCTATAATAAAACTGCACATGTGACACATTTGGACCATATTTAGGCCAAATATTCACTGCTTTCTATATTGTATCAGTGCAACACACACTACCACACTACCACATCGGTGTCACTGCAGCACTGAAGATGATCCACCCCATCACCAAAATTATACTTGTTCTGTGATGTTTTCTTGGAGAAACAAGGAGGTGGTAATAATGTTATGGCTGATTAGTGTGTACGGGCATGTACTGTGTTTGGTTATGGACTAAGACAAAAGCATAAAATTCAAAACTTAAATGCTTTGTCTTCATGGTACATGAGCATTAAATGGGTTTGGTTTTAATATAAAATTATAATATTTCTGTATTCAAGTTGCTATAAAAAAGTGTGTCAATTATTAATTCAGGTTTTGTCCAAATGATGAAGTTATTAATTGGTACACATCAAATATGTGATTACAACAAAATGGCTGAACGGTTGTCTATGCTGTTCTATGGGTGAATGCCACGGTGGAGCTATGAGTCATCGTCACAGTATTCTCTAGGCATTCTGGGAAACCGAGTTCTTGTTTATGAGGTTGAATAAGCAGCCCTGCTTTCCCACAGTTCTGTGCTGTGTGGGAGGGTTTGGTACTCCGAAGATGTCACTTGCTCTTGATCTTTCTTTCCAACTAGTTTTCCTGTCTTTTATCTCCTAATCTTATCATATTTTTTCTCTCTTTCTCTTCTCACTTCTTTTCCTATTTCTCTCTTGTTCCCCCTCATCTCGTGCTCCCTCTCTCTTCCTTTTGCCTTCATTTCTTGACCTCACCCTTATTCCCTTACTCTTTTCTTCTGATCCCATTTTTTCCAACCTGTCTCACTCTTTTTTCCTACCTCATTCCTGTCCTATCTCTCTTGTTCTCTTTCCTTTTCCCAACCTCTTTTGCCATTTCTCAATATATTTTTCTCCAGTGCTTGCTCCCTCTGTATTTCTCTCTTTTGCATTTTCTCACTGCAATTTCCTCTGAGGCTCTGCTTAGCTCTCTTTCACTTTGTCTTGCTCTTTTCTTCTCCTTCTCCTTCTTCTTCTCCTTCTTCTTCTACTCACTCTCTCTGTCTCTCTCTCTCTCTCTCTCTCTCTCTTTCGCTCTCTCTGGGTATGTCATATAGTTGCTATGGAAACAGGAGGAAGAAAGGCCTGGAGCTTGTTGCAAACATCACTCAGTAATTTGTGAGGAGCCATTTTCTGAGAGAGAGAGAGAGAGAGAGAGAGAGAGAGAGAGAGAGAGAGAGAGAGAGACTAAAGTAGGAAGAGATGGCATGATGGAAATGTACAACTGTTTTAAATTGTTAGCACATAGACTAAAGGAAAGGCAGAATATATAATTTTTTGCTGATCTGAAGAAAGACCGGGTGTGGCCTTCAGTCAAAACATTGGCAAAAAAAATAATGATTTATTTAAATATACGTGTCTTAAATACATTTGATTTGTCTATCCTGCTTGTATTAATAAAACACTCACAGGTTTCTGCAAGTAGTTTTAGTGTTAAACTATCATTGACTTATCTTTCTTCGTTCAAAGTATCACAGTGTGAAGGACAGCTGCTGTTTTTTTAAAAATGGAGATACATGTTTTTCACGTGATAGCGACGAAATACACATAAGGGTTTGAGATGAAATGACATTATGTATTTTGCATACACGTTATGTCGGGAATATCTCTGGAGAACATTGTTCCGTTGTGTGCAGAGTGCTGTGTGAGGCTCCACAGGATCCATGAAAGCTTTGTGTTGGAATTGAAGGTGTGGATGAAGTTGAAATCTCCCACTGCTTTACAATTCTGCCCCCTGCTGGAGCGAGGGCTAATTTTAGTACTGCGCGCTGACGTCACCCAGGCTGAGGAAACCTGGCAGAGCTTTAAAACAGGTGGCAAAGATAAAAAGAAGAAACACTGGGTGTGGTAGAGGACATATGACACGCGTTCATTTTTTCAGAACACCTTTGTTTTATGTTAAACCATGAATACACACCTACTCTGTGTCATAGCAGAGTGTGTAGAATGGGAGTTAGTTGTATTTCACTTCACTATGGTTGCATTTGTTGGTAGACTGTTTGATTTACTTTATAGTTTCTTAAGTAATGCCTTTACAGCTCCACATCCTTTCAGACCCAAAGTGCGGTTTTGGATATTCCTGTTTGTCCCTTCCTCATGCAAACTGATTATATTTTATTATTATTGCTGTTGGGCGGCGCGGTGGCGCAGCAGTTACACAGCTCCAAGGGCCTAGAGGTTGTGGGTTCCCGCTCCAGGTGACTGTCTGTGAGGAGTGTGGTGTGTTCTCCCTGTGTCTGCGTGGGTTTCCTCCGGGTGTGTGTGTGTGTGTGTGTGTGTGTGTGTGTGTGTGTGTTGCCCTGTGAAGGACTGGCGCCCCCTCCAGGGTGTATTCCCACCTTGCGCCCAATGATTCTGGGTAGGCTCTGGACCCACTGCGACCCTGAACTGGATAAGGATTACAGATAATGAATGAATTAATGAATTATTGCTGTTGTTATTGTTGTTGCTGTAAGTTGTTTGTGATTGTTTTGGTGTGTTTCAGATCCATTACCTTATGGTGCTGTCTGCAAACTGGGCCTATGTGAAAGACGCATGTAAGATGCAGAAATACGAAGACTGTAAGTCCAAGGAGGAGCAGGAGCTGCATGACATACACTCCACACGCTCCAAAGAGCGTCTGAACGCCTACACATAAGACATGAGGAGAGGGGGAGGACCCTCAGTGCTCTCACTTCCTTCACAAGGGGAGTTTTGGCGCTGGTGCTGTCCAAAAGGAGTGTCATATGACTAACCCCATGGCCAACCCCTTACCTCTGGCACAAGCATTATTATTATTATTATTGTTATTATTATTATTATTATTATTATTATTATTATTACTCTCTTTACTGATATTATGTAGAGGTAGCTGTAGTCTTGTAGTTTTTATAGTATTGTATTTTTTTTTATTTACTCAAGAGATTGTGCAGGTTCATTTATTTCTCTTCTTTTGACATCAGTATGACTTTATGCAATTTTTTTTTAAGTCTGTATAATTCAGTATTCACATCCTTATTTAACGGGTCGGTTGTGGGGTATAAAGCACATTTTTCATGTGTGGTTGTCTCTAGTGATCTCATCATGAAGTGCATCACACATGAATGAAAAATTGGGAAAAACATTTTTTCTCTTTGTTTTTTTACATTTTGTTAATTTGCTTATTTTTTTACATCAGTGAAAGGTTCTTGGCCCGGATGCGGCAGATCGCGCGTCGATTCTGCATTATTTTGGAAACAGAAAAAAAAATCAAAAACAGAAAAAAAGAATGAATATGAACAAGAAATGACAAATGTACCATAAAGTGTTTATTTATTATTTTTCTACAGATATCAGCGCATAGCTTATCCAAGTGAGTAAGAGAAAAAAGGAATAAGTTGCTTGCTGTGTTTGCCCAGGATGCACAGCCTGCCAGTTTTGGGGCATTGTTGTCTTCTTCAGAGGGAGAGTAAATAGTGCTGATGCATTGCTCCTTTTGAGTGGAGTGTCACTATCTCAGATCTCTATTAAAGGATTGTTTCAATGTTTTTCAGCGTACTGTCTGTGTGACATATTACATATTTATAGCATACAGTAATTTACAACAGTCTTTTAACTAAACTGTTTACAGCAGAGTTTCATCTATGTGATTCAACATATTGATTCAAAATGCACTTACAATAGGAGCCAATGAGCAGATGCTTCAACTTAGTTTGAAGTAAAGGTTTTCTGTAATTTTATTTTATTTTTTAACTACAAGGACATCTACTGAAATCCTTGTCTGTGCTAATCGACCGTATGCTATTTTTACAGCAAACAGAGATTGGGTTGAAAAACACTGAAATATTCCTTTAAAACCTACAGCTCCTTTCTGAGTAATAATGCAACAAGTTCTGCACTGGCTGAATGCCACACATGCACAAAGCCTACAGTGTTATTATCCCCACTTTTATTTTCCTACAGATGATAGATACAGGTAAGTAGACCAGTCTTTTTTTTTAAGTTTTCTTTATTTCTTTTTTATTTTTTTATTTGCAGGCTTTTTTCTGCTTCTGTATATAGTCATTCTATAAATGTGTACATGTACCGTATGTAAGCACTTCGATTTCAGGTGAATTCATATATGAGAATCAAAAATTACATTCCACGTTAGTGATGTGGGGGTGTGGGAGGAGGCTAGAAAAAGGAGGCGGTGGAGGAGAGGATGGAAGAAGAGAAAACAATTCAGGCAAAGTGGTGTTTGTGGTCACATTATTTTGGTGTTTTATTTTTTTTTGATTGTTGTTTTTAAAGGGGAATATCACAACAGAATTGAATATTTAAAGAGGTTATTAATACTATTACCTTGATGACAGTAAACATGTCACATGTTGTCTTGCATACAAATCATTAAGCTATTGAGACTATGGACTATGGAGGTGTCTTATCATTCTTCTTAATGCCTGGCAAGTCATGTTCTGTCAGTGTTTCTAAGAGCTAGTTTCGTGCACTTATATTTGACCATTTTGTGAGCTCTTTCTCAGTGTAAGTGCATTGGGATTTCAGCTGGCCAGTTGGATCCCCCGTAACGTTAGGTAAAGACTGTGAATTCTAGGTGTTATTTGTGGCATGGTCATGCATTTAATGGTAATCGTTTTTACTGGATCCAAAATAAAAAATAAAAAAAAATAAAAAAAAGAACAAGAATTTAAAAAATACACAGAAAAAAATTGCTTTCATTTCACCTTTTTATGAGTTTGTTTCCTGCAACTGTCTTGCTGGATCATCTCCTATTCTCCTAATGTGCAGTAATTGGAACCCTATGCTGACTGCATTGCTCTGAATCTCCTGCTGTTCGATGGTAGTGTTTGATTTGTAACTGTTTAGTTTTGTGGTGAACTCTATAACTGCCCTCAATCCATTCTCAGCCTTGTTCCTCTTGTTTTCTAAAGCTCTCTCTCTCTCTCTCTCTCTGTCTCTCTCTCTCAATCAGTCCCTCACTTGCTCTCTCTCACTCTCTCACATTTCCCTCCTTGTATTAGTCTTTTGTACACTCACTAAAGAATGCTTAGTAGCAGGCTGTACCATGATTCTGTTTTGTACATAAATGTGCCAACCGCTTGACAGTGGCTTTTTCTGATCTGTAGGAACAAACTGCTTGCATAAATAAATACACTGGTGTACTTGTTAATAAAAACTCTCTTGTGGTTATTCTAAGGATGCAAAACTACTTTATGTTTAACAGTCACTAGTCAGTCAGTATGGGGAATTCCAACAGTTCTTTTGCCTATACAGAAATAGCTGAAGTAGCTAATTGCAAGTTACAGTATCATTGTATCATAGTTATATAGCCACAGGGAGGTGTGCAGCCTGAAGCAATGTTTAAACACCTCATAGAACAAAAGGCCACGCTGTGCAGCTCACATTAATTGTAAGGGCAGCCTTTGCAAAACAAGTTATATTTTTGGGAGTACCAGAATTTACTGGAATGTTGCTTAAGGCAAAGGCTAATTGTGTTTTTTTCACTTGTCTGTTCCATACTCTATCCACAAATGTTTAGAACTATGCATTGCTTTATTTTTATGTAATGCTACTAATTAACTGTAACAATACAAAGTGCTTTTTGCTGTTTTTTTCTTGTTTTGTTCCTTTTTTTTAGTTTTTAAGTTAAGCTACCTGTCTGTTTCTGTCTCCAGTTAGCCTAACAGTTCGCTGCAAAAATCACCCAGAGGTGCTACACGTTGACATACTATACAAACTGGCGAAGCATCTCAGGAATGAATGACAAAACATTCAGAAAGCTTTAAAAAGAAATCAACATTGCTTCTGCTAAATTTGTTATTAAAACCGAATAACATTAATCAAATTAATCTAAACAGGGTCATTTGAGGCACAGCAGGTAGTGTCACAGTCACACAGCTCCAGGGACCTAGAGGTTGTGGGTTAGATTCCTGCTCCAGGGGACTGTCTGTGAGGAGTGCGGTGTGTTCTCCCTGTGTCAGCGTGGGTTTCCTCCGGGTGCTCCTGTTTCCGCCACAGTCAAAAAACACACGTTGGTAGGTGGATTGGTGACTTAAAAGTGTTGGTAGGTGTGAGTGTGTGAATGAATGTGTGAGTGTGTGTGTGTTACCCTGTGAAGGTCTAGTGCCCCCTCCAGGATGTATTTCCGCCTTGCACCCAATGATTCCAGGTAGGCTCTGGACCCACCGCGACACTGAACTGGATAAGCGGTTACAGATAATGATTGAAGGGTCATTAGAGCTGTGTTTAAAGCAGTTTCTAATGATAATATGTTTACATTATGTTTAAACTAAACAATCAATTTGTTTATAAATAATAATAAATGTTATTTTCAGTTAAAACAACACAATTCTCTCAAAATTAATAAATAAAATAATTTAGGTTTAAGTTTCTCAGCACCACACGCATTGCATGCATAAACTACAATAGGAGAAATTATGTAAAATAGATTACCTTAACAAATATTTGTTTTATTACACTTGAGCCTTTCCAATAATTTCAGCTATTAGCAAGTCTCTCTCTCTCTCTCTCTCTCTCTCTCTCTCTCTCTCTCTCTCTCTCTCTCTCTCTCTCTCTCCCCTGCTGTGTAATAAATTATGGACTGCAGTACAGTTCACACTCAAGTGTCACTCTGTCTCACACGCAATGGACAAACGAAAAATGTGTGTGTGTGTGTGTGTGTGTGTGTGTGTGTGAGAGAGAGAGAGAGAGAGAGAGAGAGAGAGAGAGGGCGTGGGAGTTTGTGTTAAATAAAGATCTGGCAATAGGAGGCTGGAAATGTGATGGGACTGAGACTGAAGGTGGTCACATGATTGGGGAAACCTTGTCAGTGTTAGCCTGTTAGCTGATTAGTGTCTTCGGTGCTTATAAACCCCTCCCCCATACAAAACACCTCACCTCTACAGAAATAGAATTTAGACTGATTAAATAATCTTAAATCTCATCATCATCAAAAAAGGCACACAGCTCTCTACCCAAAAATATCTATGTTCAATCAATTACAATTTCCCACCGAGACCACAGCTTCTGTTTTTCGTCTTCTGCCCACTTTTCTTAAATGAGATCATTTAAGTTGATATCATTTGCCAAGATCATATTCATTTGCAGGGATACTGTAGTGTGGTATCAGTACCAGGCAACAAACCAGCCAATTATAGTGGACATCAGACAACATTAAACATTAGCGCTAAAGGCTTCTTTGCCCAACCCTCTCACATGAATTCCATGACCTACTCAGCTGGTGAAATCCTCTTTCTAATCCACATTCTCCTCCGCTCACCCCCCAATCCCACTCAATCCAAAACAATCCAGCCTCATCCACCTGCCCAGCCGACCTGAAGCTGCGCTGCTCACCTGGACGTAGGAGCCAGACCCCCAGAAATGTTCAGCATGTGTTTTTGTTCGTTTCTGCAGTGGGCCGGAGGCTTCCTGTGTGTCAGTGGATGAGTGTTTGTGAGCGCTGGCTGGGCTCTGATGTGTGTGTGTGAATGTGTGTGTCGCTCAGTGAAGGATGCGGCGTCTCCTGCTGGCTCAGGTGCTGCTGTGCTGTTGGCGGTTGGTCCAGCCTTTCTGCCCCTCACAGTGTACCTGTGTGTTTCATTCCCGCAGTGACGGAACAGGGACCAGGTAATACACATACACACACCTACACACACGGACCCGCACTCTTCAACAGATACCCACCATCATATTAATAAGATTTGAAAATGACAGATGCCCTTGTCATTGTGTGAGTACCAGTAGAAATGATTTATGTATATACTAATGCCTTCCCAGTAAGTGGGGTGCTTTCATAAAGTTATATATTATCACAGTAAATACAAACAAATAATAATAGAAAACATATAAGAAATATAAGATTTTTTACTTCCATACATTAGTAGGTGTGATCAATTGTTTGAAGGACAATTCTTGCATGAATTTGGTAAATCAACAGCACACGTTATTTAAAATCATTATTTATTAACTGCTAAAACTAGGTATTTCTCAAATACTCAAATAATTCGGACGAGGAGAGATTTGGAAAAAGTTGAACCAACACATTCACACACAATATCACTCACTGGAATAATGTTGTTTGGTTTTATTCTAATTTTGGACATTATTTTTTGCTTTTTTGGTTAGTTTTTAGCAAATAAACACTTGCTTTGCACAAAGTTTTATTTTATTTATTATATGACATAATTTAAACTGTGATATACCTTTGCAACCACCTGCATTCCATCATCAAACATCTTTTTTTTTTTTAAAGAAAAGGAGTCCTTAAAACATATAACTCCTAGACAATGACATATCTATGCAGAGCCCTATGCAATTATTATTATGCATTATTTTGCCTTCAGGGAATTCAGGTCTAGTTTATTTTAAGAATCATTAAACTATAAATAATCTTAAAATCTTTACCATACAGTTCCATTCTGGGAACATCTTAGACTAAGACAGATATAGCGACTGCAATGAAAGCGAATGGAGATCATGGATAACATTGCATAATGAAAGTCCTAACTGACACAACTGACCTAACTGACACAATTAAGAAGATGTAAATATATGAACTGTATCCTTTCATTAAATTGTGTTCTTAGAACTGATACATTTTTAGTTTAGTTTAAAATTCATAGAAATGCCCACAGACTCAACTCATTTCTCAGCTCTCAGAAGCATAATTTAAATATGTACAATGTTTATTCACACAATTACATGTCAAATTGAGCGTGACCATTGATAAATGTTCATATTTGTGACGTACAAACAAACTAGCGTCAGTGGATTCTGATTAGCTGTGTACCTTCACTTCTTAGAATATTAATGACGTTGATAATCTCTTTGTTCCTCTCATGCCACATGAACAGACGAGCACACACACATTCTTAATATTTTTCTGCATGATTCAGACACTGTAAACATCGACATATTAAAAGTTGTTTCCTAAAAAGCTTCTATCACATAAATGCCAGTGACAATGGAACAGTACACTGTGCAACATCTAGGAAATGAATAAGAAAGTAACACAAAGATACTTAGCAACTACATATGAGCATTATTTTATTCACCCTTTGGTGTGTCGGATTTTCACTTGTTACAGTTGTTTTAAGGGATAGTTTACCACACCCCCAAAGTTCAGCCTTAATAATTGGTGGCACTTTCCCTTTTCATGACTTTAATGATTTACAATTATTCTTTTTACATTTCCACTTTGATGGCATTTTCACCATTACACATCCTTTCAGACCCACAGCGCTGAGCTATCTTTTTACAGTGGAGTTAAGGACAATAACATTTTTATTTATTTATTGTTTTAATCTGAAGGAAGGGGGGGGCCATTTAATTTTCATCTGTTTCTAAACATTAACTCTTTGAGCAGTGTTTATATAATGGTGACTATGAGGGTGGTTTCCAATTCATTGGATAATCAGAAAGATTCCCATTTCACCTAATCATTTACTCATGTTACAACACCAGTTTTAGAAACTCTGGTACTTTCCACAAGTGTATTATATATTTTTGATTATATTTTTTATAGTGCTCTCCAGTACCCTCTGAAAAACAAATACATAATTGTACAAATCATGATCTCTGATTTTGTATAGTATTGCTTTGCAGTTTAAAGTTAAGAGCATCACTTTGTGTTCATTATTTTATTTGTGTACTCAGGACTGTCCTGTGCAATGACCCGGACATGTCAGACATACCAGTGAACGTTCCGGTGGACACTGTGAAGCTTCGGGTGGAGAAGACAGCAGTCCGTCGGATTCCCACTGAAGCATTTTATTACCTCACTGAGCTGCAGTACCTGTGGGTCACCTACAACTCCATCAGTTCTGTGGACCCTGGGAGCTTCTACAACCTCAAAGTTCTGCACGAGTTGCGGCTGGACGGCAACCAGATTTCCACCTTCCCATGGGAAGCCCTGAGAGAAATGCCTAGCCTCAGAACCCTGGATTTACACAACAACCGCCTGACCAACGTCCCTGTGGAGGCTGCACCTTACCTGCTCAACATCACCTACCTGGATATCTCCAGCAACAAACTAACTACCTTGCCCTCAGACCTAGTGGACATCTGGCCCCCTTTCTCTGGCATGTTGCCCACCAGGAATGCTTCTCAGAAGATTGTAGTGGGTAAGTCTTAGTACTACTACATAAAATTTAATAAAAATATCAACATTATCAAAAATGCATTGTGTTAAAATACAGGGTGGGCCATTTATATGGATACACTTTAATAAAATGGGAATGGTTGTTGATATTAACTTCCTGTTTGTGGCACATTAGTGTATAGGAGGGGGGAAACTTTTCAAGATGGGTGGTGACCATGGCGGCCATTTTGAAGTCGGCAATTTTGGATCCAACTTTTGTTTTTTCAATGGGAAGAGGATCCTCCCATATGCTAATGTGCCACAAACAAGAAGTTAATATCACCAACCATTCCCATTTTATTAAGGTGTTTCCATATAAATGGCCCACCCTGTACATATAAAATAATATAAAAAACTGAAACAAGTTAAACACATTATTTTTTAAAATTGATAATATAGTGTTGTACATTTTTAGTAATAAAATCCTCTATTCATTTATTTCCAGTAGAATTAAAAATTGACCAATGACGTGACAATCTCATAGAAAGTATTTTGCCTCAGAATTAATATAACATAGATGTAAATACAGTGTAATCCCCAAGTAAGTGTGAACTGCAGGTGTTTCAGGCCACTGCCTCGTGAGCAGCTGTGTCTCAGCTTTTCCTCTTCTCAGAGGGTTTAATCTTATTAGTTTCCCCCATGCTCTTATTTAAACGTACATATCCGATCTCACGTGGCATTAGGGCATTTAGTTATTTTGAGAATACTGATTGCATTAAAGAAAAAATATTGTCATTCTCAGAACAAGAACCTTGTATTTCTGAAACTGTAACTTTACAGGAGAAGGAAAAAGCCTTAAGAACTCTCAGTGGAAGTTAATATATAATGGATATGTGCCAAGTAGAGGTCCATTCATGAAAGGGATAGCTGCTTTTCTCAAATTACATCAGATAATGGAAACAACAAAAAGGGAGATAGTGGTAACATGTTGTGAATAGCACTGTGCAAAATCAGAGCCAATTAAGTCACTTCACTAACCAGTTCTTAAATGTTCTCAGACTAGTAAAGAGTCCTCTTTGTCCTCCAAACTAATTTACAATACAAAGACAAAGGAAAATATGAATTCTGATGGCCAATTTAAGTACCACTGATTTATTTCATTGTCTGTCATGTTTGCCATAAAGGTATTTATTTACTAGCATTATGGGGAAAAAAGTGGAAAACAACTATTTAACAGATACATTTCAGTAGTTAGTGTGTCTAAACCTTTCCTTTATTCCAACCTCCAGTCTATGCAAAAATCTTACTTTCAGTTATTTTCAGACTTTTGCAGGCTTCATGGTTCAGTCTTAATAGTTGGTTTAATCCACAAACTCGAAAATAAATAAATAAATAAAAAATAAAAAACTCCAGGTTTGTAGAGTACTGTTTTTTTTTTTTCTTCTTTCTTTTGGGTTATCACAAACCTTACTGTGGTAGTGCAAGTGTAAGTATGAACATAATTAGCTGTGGTGTGGTTACCCATGTCTATGGCCTAGATATGGCACTCAGAGCAGAAGTGTGAGAAGGTCTGTGGACGTCAGTAGGATGCTTGAGAGCACATTTGCTAATTTCATTAATGCCCAAATGGAAATAAGGCCTGCTGTGATTGTGAATCATGGCCAAGGAACAAAAACAGGATTAAGACTTGGAAACAAACAAAACCTAAAATTAGGATAATGCAGTGTAAGTATCTTAAATAAACAGCTCAGTCCATGATGTTGTCCAGCTAACATTAAGAGTGCATTTTTATAGCACTTATAAAACAATATTTACTACATGAAAATAAAGAAACTTATACATACATTAAACATCACAGCTCCAGGGGCCTGGAGGTTGTGGGTTCGATTCCTGCTCCGGGTGACTGTCTGTGAGGAGTTGGTGTGTTCTCCCTGTGTCTGCATGGGTTTCCTCCAGATGCTCCGGTTTCTTCCCACAGTCCAAAAAAAAACACACGTTGGTATGTGGATTGGCAACTCAAAAGTGTCCGTAGGTGTGAGTGTGTGAGTGAATGTGTGTGTGTGTCCGTGTTGCCCTGTGAAGGACTGGCGCCCCCTCCAGGGTGTATTCCCGCCTTGCGCCCAATGATTCCAGGTAGGCTCTGGACCCACCGCGACCCTGAACTGGATAAGGGTTACAGATAATGAATGAATGAATGAATGATTATAAACATCATAATAATAAACCTACATGTACCTGAAAACAACAGGTACTTAATATCGTCTGGATTAAGACATATTTTGTATGATGGATATATAAATATATAATAATAATATATAAATAATATAAAAAAATAAAAATACATTAAAAAATATTTAAAACAATTAAATTTGGGAGGGTTTAAGTATGAGTTGTATCAAAATATGAATTAAGAGTGGAGAAATATCTCATAAACAGTAACCAAACTACACTGAGATTAAGAGGTGTTAGTAGCTGTGTGACTTATCCATATTTGACAGTGTGAAATCTCTAAAGATAACCCAGGCCTCTGTGTCTGCATGGTTCAGCTCACTTAAGTACAGGTTAATCTGCTAATGGAGTTTCCAACTGTGAGTATTTGTCAGCTTTAGGTTTCTCTGAAGCACTATCTTGGACAATGATTAAAGATTTTCCTTAGTGCCTTTAAAACACCATGTCCCAGTTTAAGAAGCTGTGAGTAAGTTAATTTTTAAGCAGTGAAAGAGTTTGATGAGATTAAAAATATCAAAACAGTGCTGCAATCATCTGCCAAAGTTGGGGGCAAGATTTATTTAAAAAACAATGACTATAAAAACCCATTCTCATTTCACATTTTCAGATTCTGCTTTACAAATATGTCAAAAAAGCAGTGGTGGACTAAAATAACCGCTCCTTCCACATTAAACCCAACCGTTTATTAAGTATACGCTAAACATAAATTGAACTGAAAGTCCTATACAGGACAGTATCAGCAGAATTGTAGTTATCTCCAGCTGTTCACATTCATCAGTATTTCATGCCCAATTCTGTATTGACAGTCAACAGACCTGCCATCCCACCAAAGACAGACTTATGAGTGAACACCGCTGGAGACGTGCAGCACCTGATGTTTTACTGACAGGACTTCCTGCCTGTTATATTGTAAATGCAAAGGGATGGCTGAATTTATGGCTTCATGACATGTGTGAAGGGTGTAGAAGGTTGTCTCAGAACGTAGAAAACATTGGACTTAGGCAAGTGAGATTCTGTCACATGTCAAAGTGTAATAATGTATACACAGTGTATAAAACTGTCAGTGTTATTTAGTATTCACTCCATCAGATAACCATAAATCCTACCTGTGCCTCCACCCTGCACTGTGTTTTGTCAAAGGAATATTATCAGCCAAACTTGAAAATATCATCCTTTCGGGCTCTCCAATGCATTTATTGTATAGCAGTGTGTGGTGAGCTGGGTTGGACCAGTGATTTACAATACTCCTATGGAACACCTATTTGACAGCAATATTTTAAAGAGTATAGTGGGGTAGATCTGAAAAGTTCAGGAGGAAAATATCTTTAATTCATTCACTTGGGACACAGACATTTTACTATTGCGTTTCAGTCACAGTTAATTAACGAGATGTGATGGTATATCATATTCCATGTTTGATGTTTCTAGGTCTCCAGGACAACCTGTGGTACTGTGATTGCCGTATCTCCAAACTAATCGAGATGTCCAAGATGACAGACATACCTGTTGTACTGATGGACCCATATCTGTCCTGCAGTGGCCCAGAGAATCTTGCTGGGGTTCTGTTCCAGAGAGCTGAACTGGACCAATGTGTCAAGCCTTCAGTCATGATGTCAGCCACAAAAATCACCTCTTCTCTTAGTAGCAATGTGCTGCTGCGCTGTGACGCTACAGGATATCCCACTCCTACACTCCTGTGGAGCAAGTCAGATGGATATCCTGTCAATAACACAGGTATGGAAACCCAAAGCAGTGGGGGGGGGGGGGGGGTCATTAAACAGTATAAAATAGCAACTTTAAAGGAGAATAAAAAACCTTCTTAACGTTCACAGTACATTTGGAGCAGTTCTATTGGTCCATTTATTACATTTTCACACCATGGGACGGACAGCTGCTGTGTTCATATGTTGTAATTAACTAAATATAGACAAAATGGAGATACATGTTTTTTCTTTGTTTATATGTGCATGCAGTTGTTCAAGAATCTCCTGGTGAAGGTGTTCGGTGGTCCATCCTCAGTTTACATGTAATTGAGTTGAAGGATGCTGGAGTGTACCGCTGCAAGGCCAAGAATGTTGCAGGAAATGCAGAAGGCTTCATCACCCTCTCTGTAGCAGGGATGGAAGCAACAACAGTATCCCCGCCACTGAGCATGACCAAGAAGCTTGATGAGAGTACAGGATACATTGCCCAATCTCTGCCTCCTACTACTAGCACTGTACTTCCAACCTTTACTCCTTTAAGCTCCACCACACCCAAACCTCCCATGACCACAGTCCCACTTGTTCCCAGCCTGATGAACCTAGACCCAGGTGGAGGTATCCAGAGGTCTCCACCTGCTGGAGATATTCCTGCCAAGATGCAGCAAGGAAAGGATGTCAAAGGCCCAGGTAGTTCTGACAAAACTAGGAAAAAGGGAGGTTCTTTCATCAAGGACATTGAAGTGGTTGAAGAGACAGGAGATTCGGTGGTTGTGCTGTGGACAACGGAGGGTTTGCCTAATGATACACCTTTGTCTTTGGTGTACTTCCCATATGATGCAGAAGAAAATAAGGAAACACTTGAAACTGAGGTCGGGTTGGGTAAACGTCTATTGGAGAACTTGCTGCCCAACCAGGTCTACACGGTTTGCTTATTTGCCAAAGGATTTGTGTCTGGGAAAGAGCAATGTGTTAATTTTAGCACTTTGGACACAGTGGGGGAGGATGGACAGAACAAGTGGCTCATGATTGCTAGTGGAATTGCTTGTGCCCTTGCGCTGCCACTTATCATCCTTCTTCTCTATAAGATTGTGTCCCTCTACTGCAAAGGGAGAAGTACCAGAAACACTGGGACAGATGAAGACCTCTCCAAAGAGACTTATGTAAAGTTTGAGACTCTCACGATGAAACAGAGAACGCTTAATGGACAGGCAAATGACCTCTGGGCTCGGAGGCAGACACAGGAATCAGAAAGGATGCTTCTATGTTCCCGGTCAAGTATAGACTCCCAAATGACATATAAGAGTGATAGTTCACGATCAGAATACCTGTGCTAGCTTCCTGTTAATTAGCCTTTATTGTACTTAGGGCCTACAATATTCTTCATCTGGGACAGGGTCGCTTGTGGTAACCACAGTGTTTGCACTGAAATAAAACAAATACTGGGTCTTATTGTTCATTTGAACCCACCTATGCTGATGAAAGTGCTAACAGAATTTACTTTTCATCTTGCAGCCAACTAGCACACTGGCTGTATTTAAAGATAAAATGTAAAAAAATGCCATCATCTGTGGTCTATGTCAGGGTAAGAGGAAGTGTAATAGCTTACTGTCTATTCACATTGTGAGGACCTACTGGTACTTGTGAACATATGTGAGTTATGAGACACAGTGTGGAATGCAGCTAGGCTAACCTTGCACTCGTGAATGTGCTAGCAAGTGAGATTCTGAAAAACATATACAACACTGTCAATTTATTGCCTTATCATACTACTATAATTCTGTTTTGTTTTGTCTTTATATAATTTCTTCTTTTTTTAAATGGTGTATTTACTGTATTCAAACATACAGTATACATAGATTTGTATTTGTTCAAATATAAGGATTTTTTAATGAAATGTAATTTCCATAATCTATATGATGTAATGTAAATACTGTACAGGAATGCCTGAATCCACCACACAAATATGGACAGTATCTAGTTTTAAATGGTTTGGGCCAAAAATGTTAACATTGCCATGTCTTGTGTCATGATTCTGCCACCTCTTTTGACCAGATAATTTGACCAGTAGCAATTAAAATTGTTTCCTTTCTCAGACTACATCTCTGCTGATAACCTTAATGATTGTCTTTTTAAAAAACTTTCTTTGGCACACTCTGGATTCCACACTGGACTTTGACATGCATTTACTAATTTGCTCTGCATTGTAGCGTATTGGATTTAAAATGATAGCTGATGGTTACATTTATAAAGCACTATTCATTCAGAGCGAGTAATGAAACTGGTACTGTATGTTCAGATTTTATATTTAAAGCATCTCAACTGAATATATTTTATTGGAATCGCAGTTTTATTAAGTGTATTAAGTGTCAGTCAGTTCATGGCGTATGCACATGCTCAGTGTATTCTGTAGAATAACATTTCTGATTTGCACCATTTTGGAAATCATTTTATGGGAAGATGGTGCTGTAAGACAATTCCCATGAAAACCCCTACGGATCTATATCCAACTGTATACGTATTTCCAGACAGTGCCAGCATTTCCACCTGTCACATTAACATGGAGAGAGAAATAAGTGTAATAATTTCCACATGAACTCTACATCTTTGACAGAGGGATTTCTGTTGTGTTCCTAAACAATATGTAGGAGCACCAAATGTCTATTTTTAAAATATAACAGGTGGCATGGTGGCGCAAGAAGTAGTGTTGTGGGTTGCTGGGGCTGTAGGTTCGAGCCCTGCCTCATCTGTTAGGTGTTTGGTGTGTTCTCCCTGTGTCTGCATGGCTTTCCTCTGGGTGCTCTGATTTCCTTCCACAGTCCCCCCCAAAAACAAAAAAACCTCAAAATGTTGAAATATATAGGCAAGTATAGTGTGAGTGTGGGTGAGTATGTGATGCCCCATCATGAACTAGCACCCCCTTCAGGGTGTGTTCCTGCCTTGCGCACAGCAATTTCAGCTTTGGACCCACCAGACAATGAATGAATGAATGAATTAATTAAAAAAATAATAATAATAGGTTTTTAAGATACAATAAGATTAATTCATTGAGTAATAAACTAGCTAATTATAACTATTTATTTAATTTACATTTGTTTTTACTTTCTGTATAATTCTCTTTAAAACTGCCCTTCTGGCTTTTTTCTGACAGTTGTTTTAATATTTTTTTAATAAATTCCTTACAGCTGGAGGAAAGACTGTTTTCTGAACAGTCTTGATTTGCAGGGAGTAAAAGCATCATTTGCATTTTTGTAAATGCTACAATTATTTTCTATCAAGCTCAAATCCTCATAAAATTCCTTGACTTCTACACTTTTAACATTAACATTTTCTTGTAGACAAAAAAATGCTACAAAAAAAAAAAAACCCACAATTAGGTTCCTTTGCTGACAGTTGCAGAAGGCACTAAGAACCTCCAGTGCAGCTCTGTGAGGAACTTAATACTTCAGCACACACTTGGTTCATATTAACATTTTCTAGGAGGAGAGAAGAGTCACCTGATTAAAACAGAATATCTCTCAGCAGGCTACAAGTTCATGTGAGTAAGACAACTGTGATGCATTTCCTGTTCACTTTAAGTGGGACTACAGGGAGGCTGTTGTTTTGTTTTCATGCCAGCGTTTTTTTCCCAGGGGACATGCCACACTGCAAATAACAATATGACATTTATCCACAGAATAAAAGGACTGTTTCACAGGGTAAACAAACACAGAGAAATGCAGGATTACTGCATTATCCCAGGCAGAGTCCAGACAGATACTGAGAACATTCTCAGCCAACCAAAACTTTGGTAGCACCAAGCTTTTAACCATGCTTTTTCATAATGTGTAAACATGATATGAGTCCTAACAAACATGCACGACTGGACAGGCCAGCAAAATAAAGTACACTTTGGGGGGAAAGGCGAAAATCAAGGGACTGAGAACAATGCACTGCCCACTCCAGAGCCCCACATTTAACATCATTGCATGTGCATTGAAACTGTACTTTCAGAAAAGAGTGAAAGCTTTAAGAAAGGCAAAAGGTGGATAATAAAACTGTTAAAATATTATATATAGTGGTTAAGGGTTTCACTTGTATAGAACTGAAAGAAATAAAAAATTGGGAAAAAAACAAGCAGATTATAAATGTAGGGGCCTATTGTTGGTCGTTTAGGACAGCGACAGTTTGATTTTATTCTGAAGTCATGACAATTTCATGCTGGAACTGTCAAAAAATAAATAAATAAAAATAAAAAACCTTGCACACACGCATGCAGATGGTGGGTTTTGGGTGGGTATTCTCCACTCCTTGCCGCAATAGCAGCCGTGTGTTATTCTCACTGATGGCATTTAGTGTCTTCTGAGTTTAGGTTGAAACTTTAACAGTGGGAGGGAAAAACAGAGCAAGCTCAGATTCACCACGGGTCAGTCAGGAATTTCATACTTTGCTTCCAAAACAGCCAGAGTACAAGCAGGCCAGGGAGACTAGAGCACTGTGTGTGCAAGTGTGTGTGAGTATGTGTGTGTGTGTTTGTGGTAGGCTCTGGACAAACCCCTTAAGGCTTTTTCTGAAGTTTTAGGCTCCAATTTTGCTCTGCTTGGTGTGGAGAAACATCTACTTTCCACTGGCTCAGTTATGTAAATGTGTCTTTGGATGTTTTGTCCTGTTTTGTCCACTCTCACACTGCTGACCTATGCTGAGGCCCAAGTGGAAGATGCACAGAGGTCACGGATGGTTGCCGTGGCACTGCGGCCGAGGAAACGACTGAGAACACAAGCTTGCATGCACTGAGGCTTTTGGCTATTGGGAATGTTTTGGTGGACGTTAGCTGCCATAGTGTACCTGTGGCTCATGGTGGACCTAACCATCTGTGGTCAAACAAAAATTTCATCATGCTGGGCTGCAGACAACTGGAGCTGTGCAGGTGAGTAAACTTCAAAATGCACAATTGTAATACAATGACAAGATTATCATATGCAGGGTGCTCACTAATTGCACATTTAATTGGAAGTGCTTACCATACACATGGCATGTGTAGATTTAGTTTGTATCGACTGTAATGAGCCTCCTATAAAATATATTCTAAAATTATGCCATTGGCCAATAATATTTGCTTAGTCAGAATGAGTGTGTCAGGCAAAGAGGGGTTTCTGGGAATTTTAGCTTAGCTTAGAGTGGCACACTGTCCAAAAAACATCTAGTTAAGAGTGACTATGTGTTCAGACCATTGACGAAGAGCTAAAAGACAGCTAAACCAAACTGTGATTGTGATTGTACATATGCTAAATGGTTTTTAACCAAATGTCTGGTAACTAACCTTTGATAAAGGAGTAGATGATGGCTAACACTTGACCTGTTCTTTGAGAAGGTTTAAACACAATATAAATGGCAGGGGTTAAATTCAAATAAGGTTTCAAAACAAAAATTATCAATAAGTTATGGAAAATGATTATTCACATGAAGTTGCCTGGGAAAAAAACAGTGTAAAACTGCAACTAGACAAAGTGGGACTTTGAATAAATGTGTCCAGAATAAAAAAATATTTAATGAATAAAACAACCTTCTATGAATAAATGTGTCCAGATGTTTCAGTGGCACAGTATTAACACTGGATTAATAAATAATGTTGCAATGGCTTGAACCACAGTTTGTGCAAAAGTGTGAAGTGTGTTTTTCCCGTGCTCTGATTAAGGCATGCTAGATGAAGAAGAAGTGCTTGTGCAATCTTTACCAGGCACAGTCATCACTCATCATATTAGATTAGAGCTAAGCCTGAGATTATGGCATTGCCTTTGGTGTGCTAAAAATAGGTGTTTGAATCTACAGTATGTAGGATGGCAAATACAGGCAAGCATTGCTGGTTTGTATATATTTCTAAACATGTTTAAACACGATCATTTTTTTTTATTCAAGCACCAAAGAAAACATTTTCATTCAAAGGCCAATCTCCACCAGAGACAGATGGAAGTCACTTAAATTTATGAATGTGAACCATGAAGATCAAATCAATAAATTAGGCGTGTAATGTGAACATAGCCATAGTCTGTCAAAAAATCCAGTTTACACTAATTAGCTAATAGCTGTTTGGTTTGTGAAGTTTGCTTCCTTTGTACACTGGAGATACCATGCTAGCATAGCTCAAAGCAGCAGAAACGTACAGAAACAATTAGCATCCTTTAAGTACAATCCAAACTACCAAACTTTCCTCACACACTATGCTGAGATTTGAATCTCAAATACACTTGGCTATGTATTTTCCTATTACTTGATATATTTTAACATGAACAACAGCATGCTAGCTATGTTTAATTTTCTCAGTACATAACCAATTAGCCCCATAGCTAAAGAAGCTAATTTTGGACACCACATGCTTTTTATTTACATTTGGGACAAATGGGGCAAACTTTTTGCTTTGTTCAATAGTCTCTTGAGACAGGAGCTAGCATACAAACTTATCATATCTCTTCAGTTTAGACTTAATCAAGTGCATTTCTTCAAACACGTTAGCTGTGGCTGTCTTAAGTCCACTTTCTTTTTCAAACGTTTTATTTAAAACTGACTGAAACGTAAATATATTATTTAGCAATATATAATTTTTGCTACTTATTTGAGTATGTAGGTTGCACTTTATTTTATTAAGGAAGGAGCTATTTGAATCAACCTAAATATATTTTCACATGTCTACAGTAAATTTGAGCAGGTTAAGAGCAACCTTAGAAAAGCCTTATTCAATGGTGAACAAAAACGAAAATGTAATCATTGAAACCTTGTCCATCTACAAACAATAAGGTGTTTTTTTTGAAAGATATGAAACTATTGAGCGTCGCCTGTGCTTATTCTGGCTTCTATCCTTCAGCCCTAGCAACACAGCAGCGTCTTTGTGTAATCTGCTGGAGTAACCTCAGCTCAACGTGAAAAGCTTCCATTATCACACTTGTTGCCGGGGTAACGGCAGCTTTTCTTCCACTGGCATCCGAGCTGGCCGTGAACTTCGCCGCATTAAAGCGTGAAAAGGCCTGTCACAGGGCAGCATTAATTCACCTGCTGAAGGGAACAAAATATCTTCCACTAAGCAAACATCTATTTGGTTGGCTATCACAGCTGATTTGTCACCAAGAGGTCCAGCTTTTAAAACATTCTGACAGTCATTTACTTGCTTTTGTCTCATTGTATTGCTGGAAGAATACAATACTGAATCCATTGTGCAAAATTATAATTGGCCTGTTCAGGGTGTGTTCCTGCCTTACGCTCAGAGATTCGGGGTAGGCTCAGGACACTCTGCGACCCTAAACAGGATAAAGCAGTTACAGAAAATGATTGAAAAATTATAATTGACTCTGGGACATTGGAACACAATACAGGCTAAAACTGAATGTTTCCCATTTTCTTGCATACCCACAACACAACCTGTCATCAACTTCATCAAATATTTCCTCTGACAAAAATATATTCATATGTAGTTTGCCTCATAACAGTTTCTATAGTCACAGTTCTGAGAATTTGATTGAATTCTGCCTAACTCAACCTTCTACCTGTAGGTGAGCTTTTGGATTAAACACTAATCAAACTCATCACAAAAGTATAGAATAGTGCTCCATCACTGCAGAGAAACCTGTTCTGCTGCTCCTCAGCACAATACTGGCTTTATACCCCTATAGATGATACTGGGAATCAATCATGGTGACCTTAAACTACTTCAGAAATTCTCATTGTATTTTATGATTTTGCATGGAAATTATATTTTAGGAGAGTTTCACTTCCAAAACTTCAAATCCATTTTAAACCCCTAAACATCTGTATTTTTCCTTATTTATTCCTCACTAACATCAAATGTAACACATTGTTGCTAACCATTATTTACTCAAAGTAAGTCCTAAACTGAACTGAGTGATTAAATGGGTTTCTTTGAGGACTTCACAAGTGGTAAATAACTTTTATAGCCATGCAGTGTTAAGCGGGTGTTTCTGTAAGCCCATTTAACCAAAAGTGCAACAACCCCAGTTTGCCTTCTTAAAGCCTCTGGACAAAAAACCTGACTTAAAGCCAGCTACAAAGAGCTTTGGGCCAATGCACAAATCTCTTGTTATATACCTGTAGCAAAATAACTTACAGTCAAAAGTAAGGTATCTATATATAGATAGCACACATATGTTGATTAAGCAAGGCCATGATAGATTAATAATGCTAATTGGTGTACATTAGTGTATTTGCTAAGAAGAAAAATATCACTCTTGTTTTGTATTTGTTGCTGAAAGATCCAGAGCCTTACCTGCTTGTTGGCCTAGGAAATGCCATTTTGCAGATGAATCTGGATGGCAGTGGTCAGGAGCAAGTCGTGTCTGGAGTGGGAAAGGCCATCCTGCTGGACATCGATTTCAGGGCAGGGAGAGTGTACTGGATAAACACACACACTGGGGTCCTTAGCCGGGCAGGTTTGGACGGAAAGCACAGAAAGGTACTTGTATTTGGGTGTAAGTTCACTTCAAAAAGGGCATAGGAACAGGGATGAGAGTAAGCTAGCTAAGCCACAAATGCTTACTGAGATTATATTCCATCTTTCCAGAAACTTCTAACACTGGGGAAAGGAATCTCAGGAATGGCTGTGGATTGGATAGAGAAGTCAATATTCTGGAGCAGCAGGAAAAGAGGGATGATCCAGAGAGTGGACAGTGATGGGAAAAATAAAAAGACCATCCTAAGAGATCTCTCTCAGCCTAGTAGTCTGGTTATTGACCCAAATGAAAGGTAACAATGGTGATAAAATTCTGTAGCTTATACATTCACAGAAGATAAAACATTAAATCAGATTGGTACAATGTTTAATTACTTGTAATATGAAATGTATCAGTAAATATACTGTAATGCTAATGTATGTAGTCATGTATGTGTCACAGAGTAAATGGAAGCTAAAGTGTACAGTATTGAAACTGTTACATCACATTTAATGCGCAAATGTGAAAACCACACAAGTGATCATGGGCAGCTAGTCAAACTTTAAGGGTCAAAAGGTTAGCCAGAGCACCCACAACAACATGCCCAGTGTTTGTTTAAATGTGGCCAGTTATGTGCTGGAAGACTGCAACCACAGAGGGCGAATGACTAACACTTGTCACTTCTCTTGATGATTCACTCACACAGCACACTGTTAGCACGTTAGCATGTTAGCGCATTAGCTATGAGGGCAGGGAGTGCTCAGACACTCACATTCTTCCAGACATGGTTGGCACATAGGTGTAATCTGACTGTCCAACCAGACCTGGCACGGTCTTAGCCTTCCTCTGCCCTCAGATACTCATCAAAAAGCTGCTTTCACACAGCCTAACCCTGTCTGCTATTTTGTGGTCATCTGTTGAATTTACAGAGAACTTGTGTCACTAAAAATATTTCTTATTCATTTTTGCATTCTTTATTTTACAGTATACACGTCCTTTGCACATTAAAATTCAATTCTATTAATGATATTCTGTAGATCATTCATCATAATGTAAGCTACAATAACTGCTTTTACTTGTCCCTGACATAGTAAAATATTTTCATTTGAAAGGTTTTTGTTTTGATGATGTAGATTTCTGTTCTGGGTGTCTGCTGGAGTAACTCCCAGTATCCAGCGCTCAGACACTAAAGGAGGAGTGAGGACCACTGTGCTTAAGGTGCCAAGTAAACTGCTGGCCTTGGCTGTGGACCCTGTGGACAGGAGACTTTTCTGGGTTCAGCAGGGTTCCGGCAAACCCGGTGTTTTGGGTTCATGTGATTACAATGGCAACATCATCAGTGTTGTTAGTCAGCCCTTAAGGTAATACTGCGGTTTATGATTTCAGTTCGGATTAATGTAAAAAATGTGAATGCAACACATCTATCCAGTAGTTAGCATGATTGATTAATTAGCTAGCATTTTTCATATAGAAAACCATCTGAAATATGGTATTTAGCCTTATCATTTCAATGTCAAAAGAGTACAAATAAGAGTAACTAACAAGCTAACACAACATAAAAATGACTGGCAATATCAGCTGTTTTAACAGCTGTCAAACATGTCTAGTTATAATTAGCCAATGAAGCTAGCTATTTACCAGAAAATAAATTGTGTTTTTTTTCAATCAAATATGCTCTTTAACTTTTTATATGTGTAATGTGTTTGCAATTTATTGTAACATTTGCTATACATATTATTACATACTTAATTAACTATGTTGACATCTGGTTTACATTCAGTAGTAGCATGTATTAGTCAGGACAAATTTTATTTTCGTATGACATCAATAAATAAGTTGTATGAACTGCAAGTTTACAATCCACCCTTTTCATTCTTATTTGTTTCAATTAATTCAGAAAAACAGATTTACATGGCTGATAAGATCTGTGCCAGCGAAAGGTTAATTAAATTAACTGCAATCACAGCTTAGGAATTTAAACTCATCTTGATTTCTGCTTCTTCATCTTGAACATGAATACTGATTAGAGCTTTACTGAAATTCACCAGGTTGAAATCTCTGAAGATGTCTGTGTTCCTGGAATATATGTATATAACAAACTCCACATCTAACAGTATAACAAGAATTAACAAATACACTGGAGTTCCACCAGAAAAAATCAGCTCCATCCAGCTACAGCATCCTCCTACTGATGTTAAAGTGATCCACCCCTTCAATCAACCAACAGCAGAAGTCATTTCTCCCCACACTTCTGGTTAGTTTTAAATACAGCACAATACTGTCCAAACATGTGTCTTTATGAATTCTCTATAGTAACATTTGATTTAAATTTAGAGAAGAATGACTTAAAATATTAAGAAAGACATTTTTCACACAATGGCACTGTACTTAACATCATCATCTAGGATTTAAACTATGACCTCTCAACGAAACACTAAAGGCCATTGCACCACCATTCTAGACTTTTGCATACAATATTAAATGTATTGTATTGCTATGCCCTGTAACGATGGCCTGTATTTTTGTTTTGTTGTGTCGAGGTGGTTGTGACCCTCAGATGGATGACTGTGTAAGTGTGTGTTCCATGCCTGGGTCCAACAAGTGTAAATGCAGAACAGGCTTCACTCTCAGCAAACAGGGCGACTACTGTGAAGGTACACAGCAACAATATATATATATATATATGTATCCCCCACACACACACATTAGGACAGTTACAGCAGCAGGAATTGAAATCATTGCTATGTTACTGTGATGTAATTTGAAAAATCTGATATGTATCTCTCGGTGTGTTGCAGATATAAATGAGTGTGCTCTGTGGAATCATGGCTGCTCTTTGGGCTGCGAGAATGTTCCGGGCTCTTATTTCTGCACCTGCCCCAAAGGCTACCTGCTACTTTCTGATGCTAAAACCTGCCGAGGTAGGAGTGAGGAGAAGATTATTGTATGCTTAATGTTATAAGAAAATAACATGTATATTAACACATGCAAATTTATTACATAAATATATAAATAAATTGCCATTTGGACAGGTAACGATATAAGAAATGGAGCAAGGCCACATCAATCAGTGTATCCGCATTGACACAGTGTAATGAGAACTCTTTAGAAAGAGATTCAGTGTATTATGAGAGTTTAAGTTTCATTTTTAAAAATATTTTGAATATTATAACGAATCTGATTGGTTTAAACTATATTATTGCTACATGCACATAGTGAGTTTACCAGACAGACAACAGGTCAGTGAGACAGTCTGATAGCTAGCTAGCCCCGCAGACAGGCGTGTCTTTGGCTGTATTGTTGTGGCTGTATTTGTGTGTGGCCTGTGATTAGATGATGAGGGAGGTGACATCAGTAATAGGGAACATATTTAGTCAGCAGCTTTACAGCATTAAGCAGGTTAAGAGTACAGCAACACCAAGGGCCAACAGCTTAACCTCCAGCTCACACAGTGTTTCCTCTCTCTCCCACTCTCTGTTTCTCTCTTCTCTCTCTCTCTCTCGCTCACTCCCTCTTTCTCTCTCTTGTTCTTATATTGGGGATGACCATGGTTTATAGTATAGAAAAAAAGTAGTGCCCAGTTTTCTACTGCAGTGTAGCAGAACATGGTATCTTATCAATATCCTCAAGATTGGACCCCAAAAAAACAAAAATTTTTCCTAATCACACATTGTACACATTTTTCTATTTTTCATAGTTTCTGCCAGAAGTGTTAACACACTGTTAAAATGAAGATTCCTTTATGGGGAAAACTTATGGGGAATAGTTCCTGTGGTTCTTCTAGAAGCTGTAATATTTTAAGATCCTTTTAAAGACAAGTTTCTTTCAAGAACCTTTAGTATAAATGTTCCTGAATGCTATTGTTTCTGCTTGAATTTGAAGAACCTATAAATTATCATCCAGGAAACATTTTCTTTTAGAATGTGCAATGAACCCGGTCCATATGTGGAACAGTCCAGTGTATACTCTAGAGAGGTAGCGCTGTAGCATTGGGGATGTAAATCAACAGATGGTGAGTGTGGCCGGGCCTCCGCACGTCCTTCACATCCGCCTGACACTCGCTCCCGAGGCAGCCCTCTGGCACGCTTTCACCTTTTCGGCAGGATTATGAGTGGGATTATGGAACTGACATCATAACGGGATTGGAGGGAGTCTCACGCTAAGAAGCTTGTTTCTCCTGAAGTACCTGGCTTTGTGGAAGCTGGGGTCAGGCCTGATAGTGTTTTGAGACGGAAAATAAACATTTGTTCAGAACGTTCTGAACTGGAGTCTATTTTATTTTAATTTTATTTTTATAATAGTAAAGTGAAGCTATTTAGTGTGGGATATATTCTGAATGCGGCTGTTTTTTGGGGTTGAAGAAGATTTCTGTGGATAGAAGAAGAAGGCTCTAATTTCAGACCATGAATTGGGAAAACCTTTAAAATAATTCTAATTCCTGCTAGCACTCCTATGGGATTCCAGTAGTAAGTTAACACTAAGCTTATGGCAATTTTGTATTATTCTTTTTAATTATTTTATTGTATTTAGTCCTTTTTAAAGCCATTTTACATTAAATCCATTACATTAGGTGTTTGATGGAAGCATGTAACAAATAAATTGAAATATATATATATATATATATATATATATATACTTGTTAGCTTAGCCCCTTGAGCCAAGAGCCATGGAAAAGGTCTGCTGCTCTAGCCCTGGATTCAATAAATGAATGACCTCTGAACAAGGTGTGTATGTTGTAATAATCTGCAAAATACCATGTGTTTTATGTCTCCACATGTGTGTACAGAAATTGAGCCTTGTGTGGAGAATGGCACACGTTGTGATTATGCATGTACACACACTCAAGATGGAGACGTCTGTGTTTGTCCAGTGGGCTCTATATTGCAACCAGATGGATGGTCCTGTACAGGTGCGACTGTGAGTGTGTGTATGTATGTATATGTGTGTGTCGTTGGTGGCTTTAATCTCTCTGTAAATGTTGGTGGCTGTGTTCATTTGTGTGTGGGTGTTAGTGTGTATGTGTTTCAGGAGGTGGCTGTAGTCAAGTGTGTGGCGGTGTGTTTATGGGTATCTCTGTTGCAGGCTGTCTGTCTGTAGATGGCGGCGGCTGTAGTCAGGTGTGTGTGACGCTGTCACCTGGCAGGTGGGAGTGTGAGTGCCAACCTGGATACCAACTGCAGCCAGATGGCAAACAGTGCAAAGCCACAGGCAAAGCCAAACAACCACACACCCACCCACACAGACACACACTCCCACACAAAAGCAGCACAAGCACCCAAACTTGTGTGGACAGAAATACTTACTGAACTGAGAGCGTAAAAATGTATTCATTGGAAAATGATGATTGAGTTAGATTCAATTATAAAGCATTTATGAAATCTTGGATATTTTGAAATAAAACAAAATCATTGTCTTAGTCCACTTATAATACATATTATACACCTCCAGTACACACCCATTTCAGAGATGGTCTTTATTGGCTGATTTAACTCTGTATGTTCTCAATCAGGTCCCCCGGCTTTCTTACTGTTTGCTAACGGGGTGGACATCAAGAGGGACAATTTGGACGGGTCAGGGAGCAGGACACTTCTGGAGGATCCTGGAGGTTCCCTCAGAGCTGTGGACTATGATCCATTGGAGAATATGGTACACAAACACATACACACCACCCAACGGATGTGGATCTCTGGAGTCCACCTGAGTGTCCTGTTGATCGCTATGTAAAGGTTGCCATCTACTGGTTACAGGGTGAAATCACAGTCCAAATAAAATCTGTCTCATGGATTTTTTTTTAGAATTGGTGACGTATCCATTATTTTACAACATTACAGTTAATATATTAATACACTATTTTATTGAACAACTTTCTCTGGGTAGAGTGCTTTTTATTTATTTATTTATTAAAGCTGCTTAGTTTGGAAATATACAGAAAATATTTTTACGTGCTGTTAGAATGGTGAGAAGCATAAAATGCTAGGTCTAAACAAAAGGAACATAAAAAAAAATCCATGTTTTTATGTGTAAGCGTTTATAAATTTAGAATTTAACTATATTATTTCTCATAATTGACAGCTTATTTTACTTATTTTAGCTTGTAGAGATTAGCCTAACCTGCATGTGTGCATGTACCTGTATGTGTGTGTGTGTGTGTGTGTGTGTGTGTGTGTGTGTGCTGGCTCAGGTTTACTTTGCCAGCACTGAACAGCAGCACATTGGGAGGATCTCTATGGATGGAGGATCCCGAGAACAGCTGCTGTCCACTGGGCCGCCCTCGTCACCTGAGGCACTGGCCCTGGACTGGGTCAACCGCAAACTCTACTGGACAGATGCAGGGTAATCCACAAACATGCATAAGACACACACTTTAATCTTGAAGGCTGTAGAAACAGAACTACTGAAGATGGGTACAATGTCTAAAAAGTGTGTTTTGTTTCAGCTCATCCTCAGTAAGCCGCAGTGAATTGGATGGTCAGGACAGGAAAGTTCTGATTTTTGAGAAGCTCCTAAAGCCCAGAGGGATCGCAGTTCACCCCCAGGCTCAGTAAGATGTTAAAAAAAATGTATATTGACATTTAATAGACACAAGATATGTAATGTGTGGCTGAATACAATCAAATACTCAAGGCAATGTTCCACATCTACAGGGTGGGCCATTTATATGGATACAACTTAATACAATGGGAATGGTTAGTGATATTAACTTCCTGTTTGTGGCACATTAGTGTATGGGAGGGGGGAAACTTTTTAAGATGGGTGGTGACCATGGCGGCCATTTTGGATCCAACTTTTGTTTTTTCAATGGGAAGAGGGTCATGTGACACATCAAACTTATTGGGAATTTCACAAGAAAAACATCATGTGCAGCACCTGAAACTACAGATACTGGAAGCCTTTGAATAAAGAAGAATAAAGTTACGTTAAAACGTAAAACGTGAAATACCCAATAAGTTTGATGTGTCACATGACCAAAATGGCCGACTCTAAATTGGCCGCAATGGTCACCATCCATCTTGAAAAGTTTCCTCCTTCCCATATACTAATGTGCCACAAACAGGAAGTTAATATCACCAACCATTCCCATTTTATTAAGGTGTATCCATATAAATAGCCCACTCTGTAATGTAAATCCTATATTATAGGAAAATATAGGATGTTACTGCAGCAAATATGAGACCAACTCAATTGGACAAATGTACAAAAGACACTGGTCTTTACAAATAAATTTGACTTCACTCTCTTTGCCTGGGTGTGTGGAGGAAGTTGTTTTGGACAGATGTGGGCAGTCGCCCGGCAGTGGAGTGGTCAAATTTGGAGGGTCTAGATCGTGAGGTGCTGGTCAGTGCTGGTCTGATCTTTCCTAGTGGCTTGGCCCTGGACTTCAGTTCCCAGAGGCTCTATTGGAGTGACCTGACCACTGGACTGATAGAGACTGTTAGGCTGGATGGCTCTGACCGACTCACACTCACACAGAACCAAGTAGGTGAGGCTCTGGGCTGTAGCGTGTTGTTTAGGACATTTCTGTCTTGTTACCTTGTTGTTTTAAGTTGAATTGGAGCAAGGCTAATTCATCCTGTGTGTGTGTGCATGTGTGTGTGTGTGTGTGTGTGTGTGTGTGTACTTTGTCTGCAGGAAATCCATTTGCTTTGGCAGTGTTTGAGGACACTCTTTGGGTCAGTGATTGGGTTGATAAACAGCTCTATCGTCTGAATAAGAAAACTGGATCTGGACTAGAGCGCCTGAGAGTAGAAACTGTTCAGCCAGCTGCAATTATCATCATACATCCACTCTCTAAACCAGGTATACACACACACACACACACACACACACACACACAAATGTCTGGATGAAATTACTAAAATCATCTGCAATGACAGAAAACAGAGGACTAGGGCTAAACTGATATTGTGCTTTTCTTATAGGGGCAGATCTCTGTCTCCATGGAAACGGAGGGTGTTCTCACATTTGTGAGAGCAGACTGGGATTGGTTCGCTGCTCCTGTTACTCACAGCATGTCCTGTCAGCTGATGGTAAAACCTGTCTGCCCTCAGGAACACCCTCCACAGGTCAGTCATATAACAAACATTCATTTTGATGTTCAATATATCATTTTATTTAATATATTTTATATTTTATCAAGGCATATTTATATTGGAGTTAGAAAAGGAAAAGGAAGTAATTCTGATTCTGTGACAGGGCCAGGTGATGGGGAATGGAGTGGTCAGCTAAAAAATAAAAGTCTGAATGATGAAAGCTTGCCCTCAGATTCAAGAGAGCCTACGTTTACTGAGAAAATGGTGTCAGGTACAGTCACGTATCACAGACATTTTACACTCATTTAAACTCATTAAACAGTACAGAAAACATTCAGATGTAAAGATAAATCAAGTGTGTAATAATTTAGACAAGTATTTTGCTGGGGATACACTTTCCTGTTAGGTACACTTTGTAGTTCCAGTGCAAAAATAAATAAGGAATCTTAAGACGACTAACACATGTTGGTTGACTGACTACATTTGGGACAACTGTCTAAAGTGTGTGTCATTAAAGAGCATAATGCTGATGATTTATTTCCAGATCAGGACGAGTGCTTCTCGTTAAGCTGTGATGTGAACGCTCAGTGTGTGTTAGTGGATGGTGGTGCGGTTTGTCGGTGTGTGAGTGGTTACACTGGAGATGGAAAGATCTGTGTGGGTAAGCAGGATTTAAATTACACTATACACTGACTGAGTTTGATCACCATCAAAGGTTTGAGAGCATTTAGCTTTTTAGTTTGAAGCGCGGCACGGTGGCATAGCAGGTAGTGTCACAGTAACACAGCTCCCACTCCGGGTCACTGTCTGTGAGAAATTTGGTGTGTTCTCCCTGTGTCCCCGTGGGTATCATCCAGGTGCTTCGGTTTCCTCCCACAGTCCAAAAACAAATTGGTAGGTGTCCCTAGGTGTGAGTGTGTGAGTATGTGTCACCCTGTGAAGGACTGGCGCCCCCTCCAGGGTGTGTTCCTGGCTTGTGCCCAGTGATTCCGGGTAGGGTCCGGACCCACCGTGACACTGAACTGGATAAGCGCTTACATACAATGAAAGAATAAACAACTTAAAATAATAATGGGCCAATTTGTTGAAAAAATGAACATCCCTCAGGTTTTGATTTAAAAGACTTTAATATTCTACCCACTCCTCTCTCCATATCCCACAACCTATATATGGAAAGTAATTAGCATTTGTGATGTCACAGAACCCAACTATTTTGTCTTTTCTTTTTAACATTTACCTTTTTTGGCACTAAAACTGCTAAATGAACCGTGTGTGTGTGTGTGTGTGTGTGTGTGTTTCAGCTGGTCTTGTTTATACTACTGATTGATGAATGTAGGAGGTTATTTACAGAATGTGTGTATAGTGGTGTGTTTCTTTTTTTGTGTGTGAGAGCAATTATTGAGATTTTTTCATTGATCCTGGTGTTTGTTTTTTACACATACATACACACACGGTATTGATGATATGTGTGTGTGTGTGTGTGTGTGTGTCTGTGTGAAGATATTGATGAATGCTCAGCAGACTTGGCGGAGTGTGTGAGTGTTCTGTCTGAGTGTGTGAACACTGCAGGTGGATATTTCTGTCAGTGCAGAGCTGGGTTCAGTGGAGATGGACACCACTGCATAGGTGAGGGGAAACAGCATTATGTACGCTCATCTAGAATGGGGAAAGGAATATTATGAATTAGTTTATTTTTTAAACACACTCATGAGCCAGCCATGTGTCTGTGCACTTTTATCTTTTCTTTCACGCGCGTGTGTGTGTGTGTTTGCAGATATAGACGAATGCCGGTTGGAATTGCACAGCTGTGACGTAAACGCTGAATGTCTGAACACACTGGGACAATATGAGTGCAGGTGTAAAGAAGGATTCATTGGCTCTGGATTCAGCTGCCATGGTAAACTCAGGAAGTCAGACGGATAGAAAGACAGATGTATGGACCGACATATAAACTGTTAGCCTTAGACTTTCTAGTAGTGCTCCAATGTAGAGAATACTGATTAGGGATCATGTATATTCCTTATATATTCCTGTATATTATAATAATGTTTCACATAGTGCGTCAGTGTAGGGAATAGTAGTAGGGAGCCAGTTTCAGACACTGGAACTAGTGATGGGAATTTCGGCTCTTTTTGGGGAGCCGGGTCTTTTGGCTCGGCTCTTCATGAAGAGCCGGCTCTTTCGGATCCTAAATGGCTCTTTGTTTTACCACTTATTTCCACTGGTACAGAACAATATTACCTACATTTTACATGACTATATGGACAAAATATTATTGTTCAATATTAAAAATAATAATAGTGTTGCAATGGCCAATTGATTTTATGGCTGTCTTGTAATAACTCACTGATTGCACTCACACATTCAGTTGTATAAATAACTGGATTTTTATTTAAACACCTTAATAAAAAATCACTTGTAAACTCTGAAATATAGCAAATGGAACCCAGAAGGTAGGTATTACAAAATAGCTTATTAAATTAAATAATCATCCATTTCTGGGGAATAAAATAAACAAATACTCTGCAAAGTGCAAAACAGCAGCATTCAACGGTAGTGATTAAAACAACCACAACTGTCAACAAACATTTAACTGATTTAACATTTTCTTCAACTATTTTTGGAAGGCAGATTGGCATTCAGGAAAACCAAGTGTCTCCGGTTGGAGGGTTGGAGGGTTGGAGCTTGCTTGTTGTTCTCTGATTGGTTGAATGACAAGCCTTAGAAAAAATGGCTCGGTCTTAGACGGGAACCGACTCTCTTCGTTCACTTACAAGAGCCGGCTCATTGAACCGGTTCGTTCGCGACCGACACATCACTAACTGGAACACAAACACCTGAAAAGATTACCCCTCTCTCTTTACTTTTCTGCAGAAGACTCAAAAGATGTCTCCTCCAGGCCGACCATGAGCAGTCCGCTGGAGATCACGTATCCGTGGCGACGCAGAGACGTTGAAAGTTGTCCATCTTCTCATGAGTCCTACTGTCTTTACAATGGAGTGTGTTTCTACTTCCCTGACATGGAGTCTTATGGCTGCAAGCAAGTGTTTCCCAAACATACACAGCATACATACTCCTTCCTAAATAGTAATGCAGGCACATTAATCATCAGAAGATTACACAGAAGCTTCATCAAATAAATACAATATTAACTCAATTGTTTTCTAGAACCGTTTATGTAAGAATCACTGGTCATGGGTGCCAGTCCAAAATATATTACAAATTGATTTACTCATCTAAAATCCTCAGAAAGAATTCCTGAAATATGAATAACCTGCATTTAACAAAATGAAATTATAGCAGTACTTTTTAATAAGATTATAACAGTGTGTGAGATTTTCCCTTACTTAGGTCTAGAAGCCTGTTAGCAGGAGAGCTGTTATATGCCACCAGTGACCAGTAGATGTCAGTGTTGTTTAAAATAAGGGCCTTTATCTTTAAAGTATGATTCTGTACTGTTTAGTAGATTTCTGTATTTCTGTGTTCATATAAACCTTCTTCATATTCATCAGCAGATAGATGCTCTGTTACTTATTAGCTGTGTTCCTGTGTGTTGTAGCTGTGTGCCAGGGTTTATAGGTGAACGCTGTCAGTTCAGTGACTTGGAATGGTGGGAGTTGCAGCAGGCCAAAGAGGAGAAAAGGAAGAATACAGCCATTGCTGTGTGTGTGATGTTACTCGTCCTTCTGCTGTCCTTTACTGCCAGCATCACCTACTGCTACAGGTCAGAGGGAGAGTCATTAGTAGGATGTGATCCCCTAATCTTCTAAACACTAATGCTTATGCTAAATGATATAAAGCATTGAAATAGCTCCTTAATCACTAATAAAATGATTGAAAACAGCTGTTAATAAAACACATTTAGCATTTCCGTTCATAATGTATCATAACTTTGAAATACTAATTGAGAAAAAGCAATAGTGAAGTAATGAAATGAAATGGAAAAGTCTTGAAGTTCTAATGCTGGCAATCTAGATACATTTCCCTAGTGTGTGTGTGTGTGTGCGCGCGTGTGAATTCAGGCCACACCGCTGGCGTTAAATTGTTTATCAGGGAGGCTTGCAGAAACCAAGGCCAATGAAAGATTAAAGATGTTTTCCCTTGGTTTCAGCAAGTGTCAGTAGGGTGTAAAACACACTCTCATACACACACACACAGACACACAGCCACACACACACACACACACACGCTTGTTTCTGGCTCCGTTTAAGTGTCTGATTCTCTTTGTGGGTGTTTATATGACCCTTTTTAGACTCTCAAAGCAACCATGCTTGTTTAGGGCCCCCTAACTCTGGCATAAAAGTGGCACGCTTTCAATTACATGCTTGGTTTAGCTTGTACTACAGCAATTACGCATCGAAATAGACCAGAATAGGCCTCAGAATGGACCCACTGATCTATAGCCTTATTTAAACGCTACACAGGGTGACAATTTTTCTGTTTCAAATTGCCTTTCGCACTTGGCTGCTTGTATCTTTTTTTTTTTCCCTGTCTTTTTTTCCATTTTCTCTATCTATAGCCTTACACGCCTTATGCTCAAGCACACACACACACACACTCACTTACACATATACACACATATACACACACTACAGTCATGTTCTGCATGAAGCCCTGCTTTATTCTAAAGCCTATTAGGCCCCAGGTGGACGGATGGGTCACACGTACCTTAACATACATGAAAGTAATAAAGCCACTTACTGTGTGTATGTGTGTGAGCAAAAAGGAGGCATCTTCAGATTGGCTTTGTCACTGATGTCAGTTAGATGGCCACTGGTCCGTGGAAAGCTCCGGAGAAAATCGAGGATGTTCACGATCAGCATTTCCATACATATGAGAGAGTGTCTCTGTGTGTGTGTGTGTGTGTGTGTGAATGAGAGAATGTGAGTATGTGTGCATGAAGTGTTTGTCCCTGGACACCCTAATACACCCCTGCCATGAATGTTCTGCCACTGCAGATATTTTCATGCCACCTATTGGTGAACAACAAAATACAACATACATGAAAGTCATTAACTATAACAAGCACAGCTGCACGGCTAGATTTTCTGAAAATGACTTTAAATGAGTGCCTTCCTTTTACAATGACAGGATAACGTCATGTGCTATCAGCTGAAATTACATTTTCAAATGAGGTCGTACCAAAGATATTTAAAAATGTGATTATTATTATTAGAATTATTTACACATTGTCTATAATGTGCATGACAGTCAGATTGATTTAGTTGTAGTTCCTTAATGAACCAATTATCCCACGCTACCTAGAATAGGTCCTCTACACAGGGGCAGACATGTTTACAATGGGTTAAGCACATAACATGTCATCATCATAAAATAACTGAAAAATAATTGAAGAAAATATTCTCTATACAGGTGCAGGAGGTGTGTAGAAGAGCAGCCCACGGTGGACAGTATGAGTGAGACAAATATGAGTGAGGAGAGTATCACTGAAACACTGTCCGGCGCTCCACAGGTAACTTCAGCTGCAGTGATTTTTATTAATATATTAATATTGCAGTAATCCAAATGTGGTCTTGAACTGTTCATACCATTCCATACAATTATAATACAGTTTATGCCATTCCATTTAAAAATGAATTCAGTTGCATAACATACATACCGTTCGCTTTCATACCAAAGTGTGAAGCTACAAATGCAACTTTTATTTTAGAGATGACAAAGATGATAAATGCTTATTTTTATAATGTAGTTATATTTAGTGTTGGAGAGTGGAACATGTATAGATGGGAAAATGCTTCATTCTGTGAGCTGTCAGAGAAAAACAGCCTGTCCATCTTCCTCATCAGACACAGGTATCACACGCACACAAACACACGCACACACACACACATGCACACAAACACACGCACACACACACACACATGCACACACACACACAAACACATGCGCACACACACACACACATGCACACACACACGCAAACACACACACACACAAACACATGCACAAACACATGCACACACACACACACACACATGCACACACACACACACGTACATGCACACAAACACACACACACACACACACACACACATACACAAACCCACAAATAAACAGCAGTTATGAAATTATTATAATTTAAATATAGGGGACACAAATGCTTGTGTTTAAACAAAATTTTAAAAAATAATAAAGAATCTTGCATCAATATATGTTTGTTTTGCAGGTGACCATTTTGTTTCAGAAGAAGCTGGAACTCTGAAACCGTTGGATTTGCCAAAGCCTTCAAGTTCTTGTAACTCATTTATCTCAAACCCTGGAACTCCTCTAAAGCCCCTGGATAACCTCATCTCTCTAGAAGACCCGAATCCCAAAACCCCTCAGGTCCTCTGAACCCTAGATTCTAATGCTAACCGGGTACAGAGGCTACACTGAACATCTAAATATTTGGGATAATACATTTGTTTGGGGTCGTTTTTTTTATACACATACACATTTCTACCTGTGTACAAGTGCTACCTTAGTGCTGAATAATTCTAAAAGCCTTATTTTTTATCCGTATGTGATGTAAGGAAAAGAAACTGTCAAAGGAAGATGAACATGAAGCTGAGAAGTGAAGCATTACCAATTATTGCAGTGAAATTCAAACTTTACCTGAGATTTTAAAAGATATATAGTGACTCATAATGTGATGATGTTGTATTACTGGAAGAAACAATTGCCTCAAAAAAACAGAAACATCAAAGACACTTGTGGTAATGAATTGTGTGCAGTGTAAAGCGAAGATTCATTGATGACAGATTTTTATTTTTATCATCCAAAGAGTGGGCCTGGCTCTGTTCTCATTTTGCTGCTGTATATTTTTCATTTTATTTAATTTAAAATATTTTTTTTTATTTTCTAAAAGCACAATGGACGTTAGGGTGGCACGGTGGCGCAGCAGGTGTTGCTGTCACACAGCTCCAGGGATCTTTTTTGTCTGCGTGGGTTTTCTCCAGGTGCGGCGGTTTCCTCCCATGGTCCAAAAATACACGTTGGTAGGTGGATTGGCGACTCAAAAGTGTCCGTAAGTGTGAGTGTGTGAGTATGTGTCGCCCTGGAAAGGACTGTTGCCCCCTCCAGAGTGTGTTCCTGCCTTGCGCCCAGTGAAGCTGGAGCTGTGTGACTGCAACCCTACCTGCTGTGACTAAATAGAATGTTTACCAGTGCTCTGTAAAAGTTGTCTAATCGTGTAACAATTGCTGTGAAACAACGCTTTTGTGAGTGGAGAATGGACGTGTCGTTACTTCTTTGCCGTCAAATATGCTATAGCGCCCTCTAGTGATCGCTTGACTCTTTTATTTGCTTACTAACTGTAAATAGCATTTTTGACTAGAACTGCATAGAGGTTATGTAGGGTATTATAGATTTATATGAACATACAGCTGTACACAAGTATTATTAATAGTCGAAATATACACATAGTTTATTAACATTACTGTATATTTGGTGAATTTAAAATAGGAGAATTAAATGTGGCCTTTTCAAAAAAGTTATGTAATTCCCGCAATGTTTTACAAATAGCAGAAATATGCTGTATTTGTGTAAAAGTGCAGAAAGTGTGGACACTTATTTTCACTTAAGTTTCAGTGTAATCCCAGGTTGTTGTTGTTGTTGTTGTTTTTTTGGCAAGCTTTACATTTCACTGTACTGGTATAATGTTTAAACTTGTTATATCAGCCTGATAATAAGATGAATAAAGACCAAAGGAAAAGGAAAAAGCTTTGCAATGCTGACCTTATTTGGGTAAAACTGTTACAGGTTGGAAGTGTGTAGGGAAAATAAGCAGCACCACAACCATTGTCTGTGACCGCTTATCCAACTCAGGGTTCGCGAGATCCGGGGCCTAGACGGAATCACTGGGCGCAAAGCAGGAACACAACCTTGAGGGGGCGCCAGTCCTTCGCAGGGCGACACACACTCACACCTACGGACAATTTTGAGCCAATCCACCTACCAACATGTGTTTTAGGACTGTGGGAGGAAACCGGAGCACCCGGAGGAAACCCACACGGACACAGGGAGAACACACTTCTCATAGACACTCACTCA
Organism: Hoplias malabaricus; assembly: GCF_029633855.1. Classification (NCBI taxonomy): domain Eukaryota; kingdom Metazoa; phylum Chordata; class Actinopteri; order Characiformes; family Erythrinidae; genus Hoplias; species Hoplias malabaricus. Next base: position 24,502,905 of record NC_089816.1, on the reverse strand, counting down.
TTAATTCATGCATTGTTTGTTACCACATGTCCATTTCAGGGTCGCAGTGGGTATTTCTGTTTTTCTGTTTTTATTAAATTAAAGAGGTTTGTTTAAAAAAAAACTATTAAACAAATAATTTTGTGTCATAACTGTGCTTTGTTTATTTTCTATGAAGTAAAAAAAGGGTGTAATGGTGGTGTATTTACCAGGGGTTGGTATCCTGAATTGCAATCCCATAAAAAATAAATGGGGTTTGGTTCATGTAACAATACAGATGTTCTAAGTGGCCTTCAGGGGAGACAAAAGTGAAAAAATGACACTTTTTAATGAAATAATGAGTTTTGAATTGTTGCCCTTATTCATATTGAAAAAGCAGTTTTTCAGAGAGAGGGACAAAGGCACATCACTGGCTCACCTATATTCTTCACATGTGTGCACCACACACACACACAGGTGCCATCACTGGTCCATATGTCTATTGATTTTCTCAGAGACTCCACTTATCTCTATATTGCCCTCTATTACAGCAGTGTAGTTGGGGTTGCAGTGCTGACTGGGGCGGGGTGGGGGATGGGGCTGATAATAAAGCCCAAATCAAACCCTGTGTCAATTTCTCGGATAAAACCCCACTTCGGGGCCTAACGGAGTGAGGAGAGTTTATTTAACCTCTAGAGCTTTTAGTTTTTAACCCTCCACCCCCCCACCCCACTCCAACCTGTCACTTTCTCTAAGGTCATGTGCAACAAACTGAAGGCAAAGGCCATGTCTGTGTCAATATACTTCTCCGAGTGCTATCTAGATATCTGTTTGTGCGTATTATTGTTTATATGTGTAAATTCAATGATACTGTATATCCACAAACAAAGATCTGTTTGCTGTTTTGAGCTCTGACACAGTTTGGTTACACTTCCTCCCTCAGCTGTGGGGAATTTAAGCCGAGCGATCAAAAGATGAAGGAAGTAATCCACCTGAGAGAGTGCACGAGAGAGAGGGAGAGAGAGTGCTGTTTCCTTCCCCTCTTTCCTGATCAGATGGTGTGCAGTGGCTGTGCCCAAAAGGCGCACAGATGAAGCAGCTAATTCAGGTATTAGCAGTCCACTCAAAGGCTTTGAATTTGATCCTGGAGGTCAGTGCGTGGCCTGTGGCTGCTGACCCTGCGGCTCCACTGGCTTTTCCTACACTTAGCAGCGAGGATAATGCACGAATTTGGGTTCTGAGGGCTCAGCGCTATCGACGAGTTGCTTACAGAGCTGGCTCTCTGCACAGTGGGATGAGCACTGTTTTCTGAGTGCTTATTTATTTATTTATTGCCTGAGGAAAAATGGCTGTTTGACAAGAATCCAGTTCCACCTCACACCAGGTTATATACTGTATGTGTATGTTGCTTCTACTTTAATTTTGCACTGGATCCATTGCTAAAAATATACAATGTAATACAAAAGAGTGATGAGTAAAATTTACAAATCAACCCCCCCCTCGCAAAAAAAAAAATAAATAAATAAATAAAAACTTTAAACTTTTCATGTAATAGTTTGTTAATTTTATTGTGTAAAAACATTAACACATACTTTTCAGGGAACTTGTATTTTTCCTGTGCATTTTAATGCTTTTATGTTTGTGGATATTCAGTATAAAATAAATAATAAAAAAAAACAAACAAAAAAAAAAAACAGACTTAACCCATAAACACTACTTGTACATTGTAACGTGTAACGTGTTCTGTGTGCAACACGTAAATTCCCCTTGTCCAGGCGTGGTCATACATTTGACTATGACTGTAACATTATATTTATATAGCACTTTTCAGACAAATCAAATTTAAATTCAAAGTGACAAAACAAACAAACTAAAACTAAAAGGACAAAATGTGTAATTTTGTAATAAATAAATAAATAATAAAAAAATTGAAATATGGTTAAAAATAAAGCCATTTACTACTAAAAACATACATTATGTTGCAGTAACTCATTATGTTACAAATACAGTGAGTCTGTAATGTTATATATTACACAGCATACTGCAGTCTGTGAATGTTCCCTATGTTTCACGTCCCGTTTATCTACAAATGAAGCATGCAGTGCAGATGTCCATCCTAAATGAAAGGTCAGTGCTCGCCTAAAGACAGAACATGGCCTTTATTCTTATTGTCTGTTCTACATGAGTAAATCCATGTTCTAATTCCAGATAAAGACCTAGCATTATAGATTAACCGTATAGCACAGACATGGGGGGGAGAATAGGGGATTATTATAGACTAGGCTGGAAAAAGCCTTTAAGTTCCAGAACTCTTAAACTAATCTGTTCACATTTGCTCTCATTCTTGTGTGGGTTTTTCTTTTTTGTTCTTTAAAAAAAAGAAAAAAATAAAGAGAGAAAGAAAGAGAGAAAAAAGAAATAGCAGTCTGTTTCTATTCATGTGTAAAACCATGAGCTGTTGCCTGTTCACCAGGGGGCAGCAATGGATTGAAACAAACTTTGGACCTCACTTCGGACTGAAACAAGCCAAAGGATGAAGGTGACCCTCAGAACAAACTGAGCATTGGAAATAAATACAAAAGGAGCGATGTTTACAGTTGATTAGATGTGTGGATTTTAAAGGAAAATCTACAATTAAATGCAGCTAAATGCAGCATTGGACGTCACTGTGGTTGATGTGTTAATATGAGTTCATTTGCATAGTTTGGTTAACAGAAACACTGTTTATTTTCTAAGAGATCATTAGAGTTAATATATCGCCTACAGACAACTCAGAATAATAGTATGAAAATTAATGTATGACCATTGAGCAAATGGATACATATGAAATGGACCATATGAATGATACGGGTTCATCGTTCAAATTTCAAAATGACAAGTTTTTAAGCTCATTTTGGAGATATGATATGTTCAACTTTATGTTCAACTTGATTAGCAATTAGGATTGAGGCAGGCAGGTGATGGTTTATTCGTGTGATGTGCATGATGCTAACTGATGAAGTAAAAGCATTGATTAGCACTGTAGCTTCCAGGTTTGGGTGGGGGTGGGGGAGGGACACACTTTGATTTTTTTTTATATTTATATTTTTCATATTTTTATATTCCTAATCCTAGTGTACAACATTTGGCCATTAGCATGCTTTTAATATAAAGAAACATACTTGTAATATTTTCTGATTAACTATGTACACTGTCTTATTATGCCATGTTTGTGTGCCACATGTTTGAAAGAATAAATCAGAAAGACAGACGGCACAGATGTGTGTGTTTGTGTGTGTGTGTGTGTGTGTGTGTGAGAGAGAGAGAGAGAGAGAGAGAGAGAGAGAGAGAGAGAGATGGTGGGTGGTTGAGCGTTAGCAGGCTAGCATAAGCCTAATATGCAAATCTGTGGATGAAATAGTGCCTTGAATTAATGTGTCTGACAAACTGCATTTCCACCAGTGCAAACATAAAGACAGCTCACATCACACACTCATTAAGCCCAGTGTAGCAGGGCCAGGCAGAATTGAATTTGAGGGGGATTATTAATATTCATTGTGATTCGATGTGCAAGAGGATGTGTTCACTCACGGAGAATAAATCTGTTTTGTTTAACTCACGGTTGTACTTTCATTAACTTGGGGGGAGAGAGAGAGAGAGAGAGAGAGAGAGAGAGAGAGAGAGAGAGAGAGAGAGAGAGAGAGAGAGAGAGAGAGAGAGAGAGAGACTACACTGTCAGTATTAGTTTCTAATGCAATTATAACACTGGCTGCTGTTCAATAATAGATAAATGCATTAAATGGAAAATATACTCAGCTGGAAATGGATATAGCGTTTCTCTAATTCTCTAAAAGCTAGACTAAAAGTGCCCCCCTCCTTTTGTTGCAATGGCAGCTTCTGCTCTGAAAAAGCTTTACAATAAATGCACTTCAGTGAGACTTTGATGGCATTCACTTACAAGAGTTTGGTAAAGTTAGCTAGTGATGTTGGATGATCTGCAGCAAGCACCTCTCGGCGCAAGCCGTACATTTTTGGACAGAGCTCCATCCCTCTTCCACTGTTCCTCAGCGCAGTGCGGGGTTCTAGCAGATGGTTTCCTTAGGATAATGTGTAAAACTAATATACAAACGTCAGACACCAAACATGTCAGGGGTACTGAGGAAAGAAAAACACTGTCAATTATTTTTGGACAAATATTATGCCTAAGCACAAAACTAAGACACAAATAAAGCAAACTCCTGGACTCTGGTGTGGGTGGGAGCGTGTATTGACTGAATTTCTAAAGCTCTTTAGTGATGTTATTGCTTCATCAGTTGAAGTAAAACTCCCCAGGCTGCATAGCTAGTGGCATTGTTTTATGGTCCAATTAAATACAGAGTTTAATGATGTTGTCATGAGGATTTTGCTTCTAAGCCAAATATTTAATGGCAAAAGAAGAGGAATTCTAGTTCAATATACTGCAGTGGCACTGAACAGACTAGAAATAACTGAAGAAAGAGAATGGTATACTATTATTTTCAGCACACTGAAAATATATACATTTTACTATTCCTTATTTTATTTTACCATCATCAATAGCACAGAGTAGGAAGCCAGAGCAGTGTAAGAGTTAGCTTCACAGCTCACAAAGAAAAAAAAATTGAATAACAACAAGATTAGCAAATCAGCAATGTATGCTAAAGGCTCACGTTTGTACTTTTAACTTTGAGAGAGTGAGGGTAATTTGTGATTGCCCTTACATTTTAAGGAGTTGATGTTGTTGTAATATATAGAGTGGAATTAAATTTTTACATTACATCCATGCAACATAATTTGAGTGTTAGCGTTTTTGTAGCTAACATGTTGCAAAAATCACATTTTGTCTATTTGATAACATCAAAATATTGAGGATCCTGTGACATTTCATGGTGGAAATGTACACAGGACAAAGTAAACCTGCTTTTCTACTTATTGTCTAGCCTGATAAAAGCAATTTACGAAACGACTTAAGCTTTCCCATAGTGAAAAATGCTTAAAATTCCTTATATGGGCATGACACCAACTACACAATAGAAGTAATTTAGCTCAGAACAAATGCTGTAAGAGTACTATTAGAAATTTAGGTGTTGCAGTCTTAAGTTTAATTAGAATGTAAACACACAACTACACATTGGACACCATTCAATGACAGCTTTATTACAGTGTTTGTAGACATGTTGCATGTTTAAATACGCACAAACTCCAAGTTCCTTCACGAGGGTCAGCCTGAAACCCCCTTCAGTGTTGATCTTTGGAATCGATGATGACGGACACCAAACTGTAGCCTAAGGAACTAGGCCATGGCCCTCAGATGACAACATGGCCAGTGACTCACTGGCTCACAGAAGCTGCATGAATCTAGTCAGAGCTGTGATGGCAGGATGATCAGCCGAGCCCCAAGTTCCCTCTCAGCGTTGTAATACTCTGCCATCTTTTTTAGTGTGTGTTCAATAGTGTTGCATTTTCAGGTCTCTCTAGTTACATGCTACTTTATTATTATTTTATTTGCATACTAAATGTTCAAATCCAATGGAAAACTCCGGGAGAATTGGTGCTGCAACGTTGAACATGAAACATCCAGTGGCTTATTTTTGGATTGTTTATTTTTACATTTTTAAATATTTTTTAATATCAATGTTTCACAGGCGGTCCGTTGACATGGCTTTCATACAAAACTACCTCTCTTGCCAGCGCCTAATCAATAAAAAAAATTAAAACAAAACAGTAACAACTACATTTAAGTTGACTTCATAAGACATACATTGTAGACGTGACCACAAAAACAAAGAGTTTCATCATCGGTATCTTTCCATCATTCATTCCCTTTGTTTCTAGTACGTTCACACTCCCGTAACCTAGGCTAGTATATTTAATAAATTTATCTCCCTTTTTGTATTTATACATTATCTTTTTTAAATATAGAGTATAGCATTGGGCACATAAACATCACGTAAAGACACATTTTTTTCTGTTATCAATAATAATTCATCAGTGCTGCTCAGTAGAGCCCCCCAATGGAGGGGAGGTTCGTTAGTAGTACAGTATGCACAAAGCTTTGACCGCAAAACCTCAGGTTCTTGATCTCCCCCCTCCTGTCTTTGTAAACCTTCCTAAGTTAAGACTCAGACATTTTCAAAATATCCTTACATTGGTCCACTTTCTTACCCACTGTCTCCCTCTCACACACATACACTATCTTTTGGTGCATTTTACTGGCTCTTCTTGCTTTCATTGGCTTTGGTCTTGGTGATATAGGCCTCAAAGAAGAACTGGCAGAAGAGCACAAAATAGCTGAGGTACATGAGGGACGACCACACGATGTTCTGGACATGGGATGGACATTCCTGGCCCTGCTGCATCCAGGAGTAAACTAGGTAGTTGACAACGCAGCCCATTACCATCTGTGTGATCTGTGTGAGGGTGATGAACATGGCGAAATTGCGGGAGAGTCGGAAGCCTGCGGCCTTCAGAGCATAGTAGGAGTACATGACCGCGTGCACCAGGTAATTCATGGTCATAAACCACCCGCCACCGGCCACCATGTCCTTATAGGAGTACCAGGAGTACAGCAACACAGTGATGTGATGATACCAGTGCAGGAAGATCAACTTCTGCTTACGGAGAACGATGAAGAGAGTGTCACCTGGGAGAAGTACAAATAAAGAGAGAGAAAATAAGATGGAAGGATATAGTGATACGTGAAAGAGATTTGAGAGAGAGAGAGAAAGAAACTGTTAGATCATTGAAAAAGTAATGCAAATGTTATTGTGTAACTAATTACTTATGTAATTATGCAAAATGTCAAAGCGACAGTAATAACTCTAGCTTTCTGATGATTAATGTGACGTTGTACAAATACACTTATGCATGAAATACACCTAGCAACTTCACACAGACACGCGCACACACACTAATCTGACATCACAAAATCTTTTTCCTGATCAGCAGCGCACCCAGATTTGTGACGCCATAGTCATTTTAATCCTAATGTGTCACAGACACTGGGAAACATTTCTCTGTTAAAGTTTATCAGTAAGTAAATAGTAGACTAGCAACACTTGTGTTTGTGTAATGTAGAAACGGTTGAAGTGGGCCAACACAAATTTTATAGTAGATAAGTTACAGAGTCCGTTCTTAAATCTTTCTACCCATGTTGCATTGAGAAATCTTACTGTTTGAGCAAAACAAACAATGAAAATGACACTGATCGAGTTAAAACTGTTTCTCATAATGTTTCACACAGGAGGGCTAACGTGAGATTAGCATAAATGTGTGTTTATTTCTGATATACTCTACTATGCTGCTATAAATGGGGATTGGCAATAGAGCGAAAATGAAATATCTCAAACAGAGGATACTCCAACTCCATTAATGTGGACACACTCACATCCACTACCCTGAAGGCTTGGGTTAAAGTGATGAACTGATTTACAGCAGGATCTTAGTTAGACAGGATTTTAGTAACTAGATTTGCATATTTTAGAGTAAATGGTCTTCAAAACAACGAACAAAATGAATCTACTTCAGGAATTGAGGTTTTACTGAGGCTGTAGTTTTATGTGTGTAATTGCTGTATGTGTCTCATTCTAAGTGTGGGCTAGAGTGATATAAAGCTACCAGCTTGAGTGGAACTGCATTAATGCTGCTGTGACTGAACGCAATCAAACATTAACAGCACCTAGTATTAAGCCCCAGAACAATACAGACTGTTAATGCTGGATATGTAGTTGTATAACATACGTATGCAATACATACTGAATGTGGCATATCACATTTCCTTTAACTCCAATCATAAACTCTCAACTCAAATGTGATGTGACTGAAAATGTAACTGCAGATAAAACCGCATTCTCCATATTTCTCCATTTGGTTCGATGAGCCATGAGAATTAATTCATATAAAATCAAAACTGGCAATAAACAAGGCCTAACTGACCACAGGCTGACATTAAAGGTCAGCACTCTTTCGGACTGAGGCTGACCCATGACGTTTAAACCAGCCATTTTAACCTCACTTAGCTTCACAATTAAAAATCGGAGAATGCATCACTGCTTTTGCTTGGCAGAACACACTGTACCCTTCACACTTTAGCTTCCTGCTGAACACACACTTTAACTCCAGCAAATCTATTGGTTGAATATTCATGGGTCACCTTTATTGTTTTGCTTTCTTTTCGTAACTCTGTGAAAAATACACTCTGACCTGCCTGCATGGATAATACTCTTAATTTACTCTGGAAGGCACACATCTGTCATATGTTATTTGGCAGCAAGCGTGTACGTTGTCAGGACTGTAGTACATTCTGAGAAAAATAGGACAAACCTACACTGCGGTGATACCATCAAGGGTATGTTTCTGTACCTTTAGTTAGAGAACCCAATTGTACCGTATTCTACTGTAATTGCAGATATTAATATAGTGTTGATTTGATATGGTCCATTAATCTCCAGATCTTGCATTATGTTCTTTTATTTTACACAGTTCTGTAATGAGAGATTGTTAAATGTATTGCACCTTTAGGAAACACAACATGACTCTTAACCACTGTTGCACCTTTAAAATTACATTGACACTGAGGAAAAAAACTATGGTAAAGGTACATTATTTGTCACACAGAGGTACACACAGAGTGTACAGGCCAAAAACATGGCGCCTACATCACTATGTTAGACTTCAGTGTGACTCATTTTGACGTTCAGCTCTATATCTCTTCAGATCAATTAAATCTGGTTGATTAGTGGCTTGAGTAATGCATGAGGCAACTGCTTTATAACATCAGTGAGTCACATGTTGTGTAACACTCTTCCTGAAGTAAATGTATTTTTTTTATTTGTTAATGTTTAACCTAAGTTTTGTGTTACATGTGTTTCCTTTGCTTAATATTAGAGATCACCTACCAAGGAAACCAGGGAGAGGATGACTTTTTATGGCATATAGTAAAACCATATGGAATATGGAACATACTGTGTCCTCCACAAGTATTGGGACCCCTGGTAAATATGAGCAATAATGGCTAAAATAAATGTTGACATTTATGCAAAATATTAACAAAAATCTATGAATATGACTCTATGCCCATTGTATTAAAAAAACGATCTCTGTTTGTGTGTGTGTGTATATATATATATATATATATATATATATATATATATATATATATATATATATATATATATATATATATGTGTGTGTGTGAAAATTTGTCTTCTTCTGCCTCACTGACAGGCTCAGAATATGTGCGTCATGGTTCATCACACAGAACTTGGGCCCTAGGAGGCATCCAGCATTTGTCTGAGTGTATTCCCCTTTCTCTGGGGATGGGCTCACACAAAGGGCCCAGAGAGGCAGAAAATACAGCTTCAATCACTAGACCACTGCACCCACGCACACACACAATCACACATGCAAAACCACAAGACTTATTGCCAGTGCTTGTAGAAAGTTTGCTTTGACTTCTTGAGTATTACATATTACATAACTCACATATTGAGTAATACTTGGTTTACAAGTAGAAAAAAAAAAACATAAACAAATGTTAAGTTATAATTAATCATAGTAAATATAATATTCAAAAATTAAGGTAAGAGATGTAATTTTATATGACTTTTGGGGCTTTATTTGAATTATCTGAACATACATGTAGGTACCAACACATAAACATATCTAAGCTGTTGAAATCGGGACTGGACTTACGTGACGGAGAACACTGAGAAACAGAGCAAATTTTGTAGTTAAAATGATATGTTATCAAAAATCTGTTTGGAAAAATTGGTCAAATATAATCATCTGTCCTCTTATTTTTCCAAAGCAGATGTCTGTAAATATTGTTATCAATATGAATTGCTTAAACAGTTGACTCTTATATTTTCTCAAACTATTGGTAAAAGCACATGTAGAAGCATATTTGACCCAAAGGTTTAAACAGTGTTGGCAAATTCAGGTCCAGAAAGTAAAATTCCAACTTCAACTGCCCTATCACCGAGACTGGTCTGAGCTGATTAACGAGGCCAGGCAGGTGGAATGAAATCCTGGAAGTGGAATTTTACTTTTTACCTTTTTACCTCTACCATCTCTGGGTTTCAACACATGGAACATTTGAGAGCTGACATCACATGAAGTGGGAAATATGGCTGGCATTTGGCATTATTCCAAACAAGACCTTATAGCAGGCATACCTACATTTCTTTCGAGAAAAAGGCAAAGAGTACAAACGTTTCTGTTGTGATGTAAGTATGGTTTGTGATGACCAACATTTATTTGTTTTAGATATTGTTTGAAAAGCCAGATATAACTAACTTCAGAAATCTACATTTAAAATATGCAGTAAAAAAAAAAAACACAGCAATTGTTTAACAGGATGTTTGGAACTATGCATTGTCATTTGTTTTATGCTGATGACCTGAGCCTGTTGCTATAAAGACATGTTCTACAGCTTGTTGTAAAGCAGGACAAACTACATAGCCACAAGATTCCATTGATTGTTCAGTGTATGGAGAAAGTGCCAGGTGTAATGACCCTGCAAAATGAAGCTTATAATAACACAATGTATAAACTTTCACACATTGAACGATCACTGGATTAGGAACCCCTATCTTGTATCTAGATTCACTGTACTTTTAATCAGAATTAGAATCAATATAGCTATTTACCACTGTGCTTGCACACACAAGAATTTGTTCGTTCAACCCAATCCGTGTAGTGAAACACACATTTACGATTTCGATGCACGACAATACTGACAATTTAGCTTATTAATTTGCTGACACACCTACGTTTTTTTGAAAATACTCAGCTATTCAATGTATTTCAAAGTGAAGCAGAGCACACGTTGCCTTGGCATTGAAGGGTTAAAGGAATACTGTGGAATTTAAAGTGCCTCACCAAGCTCGGGTGCTTTACTCAGCACGAATGCGTACGCCCAGAACTTGCTGACCGGTCCGTTGTAGAAACTTTGATCACACACAGACTGCTTCAGGCCTTTGGTCATCAGGATGTTCGTCATATAACTCCCAGTTCGGATGGCACCAAATATACTAATGCAGAACAGCAGAAAAAGTAATTAAGTCATGAAAAAGGAATGCAGAAATTTTGTGGTTTTCCTCTAATCAAGAGTTTGACGCAGCATAGTGCAGAATCTTATCCTTCAGCATCATCAGTTTGAGAATATTTTCTGAGGTAATGATCCGTTCATTAAACAACCAGAAAGCATTGTAATACTACTACAACTGGGGATCTCCAATAGTATAAACTAATCCCAGCTGCTAGCCTACAGGCTAATATACACAAACAAGCTAATATTGCTGCTGAACAAAGCAAATGGACCCATTTACATTTTGAAACAACAGACATGTCGTGGCTGATTTGAGATCTCATAAATGGAATAATTAATGTTTTCATTGGTGGCAGATTTTTACCTAAAAACGGCAAGAGTTAATGACCACAGGACTAAAGGCTTCCTTAGTTCGAACTTCTCCCGCTGCTTCATCACATGGCGTCCGCCGAGTATACATGCTGCATAGAGTGCGGAGAAGAGAAAAGATTTCTTCCTGCACACACACACACACACAGAGAGAACACAAACAAAGGAGAATATATTTGAGGATTTAATAAAATAATCTGTATTCACTGCACAATTAAAAACACATGTCTCCATTTTTTGTGTATTTGGAGTTTTCTACATAATTTGAACACAGCAGCAGTGGTAAAATATCATGGACCAAGAAAAATGCTCCAAAATTACTTGGATTAAATTATTTTTACCGTGACTTCCCTTGAAAGTTAAGAATGTTTCTTCGCTCTCCTGTTAAAGTTGCTGTTTTGGGAGACTGGGACACTGACAGTATGCTATGAGAAACTGAAGATCTGTTTGATGCCAAAGTTGATCTGGTTTGCAACTCACTAAATAACACACTTGTTCATTAGGAAGGAGATTATTCCAAAGGGGTGTTTTAAATAGACAGTTGATGCTTCATGAGAATGAAAAGTCTCATCATAAACAATACACCCCTTTCACACATGCACGGTAACCCAGCAATGTTTCAGAGTTTTCCCAAGGGAGCTGCATGTGTGAACATCAACGCCTGCAACATTCATCCTGGACTTTACACAGGCTTTATATTTACATAGTAAAGACTGCACAGATGCAGCCCCATGTCTAATGCATGCAGAGCATTTTCCGCTGAAAAAACATGTCTGACACAGAAAATCCAGAGAGTCCGGGACATCGCCAGCCCTGATATTCCAGAGTTTTTCTCTAATCTCTTCATAGTTCATATGTGAAAGGGGCTTATGTGATCTTGTTGTTTACTGGTAAAAAACCTGACTCCATTTTGACACATAAAACAGTTGTTTAGGCCCAGCTTAAGCCTAGTCTGCTATCAGTACTAAACCTCAGGTTTCAATGCTGTATGAGAAACAGGCCACTAACCTACAGTTATTAGAGTTAGCACTAAAAAGTTTATCATGAAGGTGACACCTTGTTGTGTCTCTCTTTGAGGGATTTTTGCTTTTGGGTCAGAGGCTTTTTTATGCCATTAATAAACTCACTTCCCATCCCTCCTGTCCGCCCTGAGACACATGGAGCTGACTCTTTCTGCTGACAAGCATTTTTCACACAACAGTGCAGAGTCTCAAACTCAGGGAGCAGCGGAAAAGTTTCATTACTGAATGTGGGTGTGCATGAAAGACAAACAAATAACAGACAGCAAGTGGTGCTGCTCGATGCTGATAATATCAAGTATGTTTGTGGTTTGTACTGAATAGAAATTATAAACAACAAAGCTCAAGTATAGAGTCTAATTACATTTTTATTTTAAGTTTTGTCTCAAACTGTTAAGGTGCTTTTCACCTCCACCCAAACATCATTGATTTTGTGGGAGTCCAAGACTACTACATACAATATATTACCAACTTGAAGAGTAACAGGGTTTCATCCTTTATGGAAATTTTCATCTAGTGCATAAGACTGAACTAACGCTCTGTGTTCATCATAACAGATCATTATAGCGGATTAGCAGATGTATTTTAAGAGAAGGAAGTGCCACATTTGGCACAAGTGACTGTTTACGTACAGCTTCTAAAAACAGCACACTCAGAAAAAGAAAACTGATGCATTAAAAAAAATTTTTTTGCTGTACCTTGTGCATGAAATGGTCATTGTGCAACTAAGAAATAATGTAGTTCCAGTTTAACTTTAACTTTCATTTTACTGTGGGAAACATACATTAGGATAGTTTGGAAATTGTATCCATCAGAATACGATTCTAGCAGAATGGTGTGAGTCATCAGTAAAATCTTTGGCATTGGAGCTTCTCTTGTTCACTGCCAAAACTTGAGTAGACATGTGTCCTGCATCCAGGAGGAATTATGGAAAAACAGACTTAAAAAAAAAAAAAAAACTGGGACACCCCATGTCCTGCCAAATATCATCTTCATCTAACGACTTGCCACTTTGTACTCTTTCCAGGAATCACATTGTGTTAGGTGAAGGAGCAGAACCCCTTGGGCACCATTTGTTCCAAGGCTACAGAAACATCGAAAACAAAGAGAGACTCTGGCTCATAAAATAGAGTCAATGAATTGAATTTTATTCATTTCAGACCTACACCAAGGCCCTCATTTGTATTTTGGTGAACTGAAATTTTTGACAGTACATGAAGAATACACTAGAATTCCAAAATTCACCTCCTTAAACTATTCTGTACATGAGAACAGTAGATACCAGGGCTGGGCGATATGGCCAAAATTTATATCACAATATATTTCTTAGTTTCTGTCGATACAATATGATTCCAATACTGGTATCAACAATAGAAAATATACAGAAAAATTGCCAGGAAAATATAGAAACATGACTTCACTGACAAACCTATACCTCTTGGCATTGTCAATATTAATATGTTTTAAATAACTTTAAAATCACATGCAATTAACTGACGGCAGAGCCCTTTATTGAACATCAGTCAGTGACAGATGCTGTAAATAATATGTATTGAAATATTAAACAAATTTTTGAAAATCATATCATTGTTATTGAGTTTATATTGTGATATATATTGATATTGAATTATTGTCCAGCCCTACTAAATATTATTGAGAAACCACCACCAAAACAATTACTCCATGTATGTTCCTGTGGATGCTGTGATGAAAACATAATGCATCAAAAGTCACCAGCATGTGCCAATATACAACAAGTCATCTTGCCACTTAAGTATTTAACTCAACTAATCCAATATTACTGAATCACAATTACAATTTAAACATGGTTATAAAAGGACAAGGAAGTGTGTGCTTGATGTAGCTGGAATAATCTATTTAGAATATATTAGTTTTACTGTTTTTTTTTTTTTTTTAAACACCCTTGACCTTGATGCCCTAATGGACACAGTATTTCAGGGACAAAGCGTGTGAAGGAACGCTGGCCATTGCAATACATCTCTGCCCACTGGTTTCTGAGAACACTGACCTTACTTTGCTTTGGAACAGTGAGGCTATTCTGTACAGATGGCCTCTGCTGTCTTTGACATATCACCACATTGTTCTTTGTTAATAAAGGGAAGCTGGACATGAGCAAGAATTTGCAGACTACAGTATGGCTCTACATAAAAAAAAGATAAAAAAAAAATAATAATAGTGTCTGTATATAAAGGGGTCTGTTCACCAGCCTTTTCCAGGAGAGTTCCCCTGTGGGAGGACTTCACACATTACTGTGGAGGTTGTCTGAGGGTCACCGAAGACCTTTGAGCACCTTCAGGGCTCTAGCAGGCGTCAGAGAGGATTCATGTCAGTTGGTTTGGAATCCAAAACAAGATCTGGTTTTACCAGGATGCTGCTCACCACAGTTATAACAGGACTGAAGGATAACAGCAAAATACTACATTGTGTTTCTTTTGCTATGTATTACAAAAGTTAGTTTCCAAAGAACATCAGAGCTAATTCACTGATCTATCTGTTTTGTTGCTGTTGATTTTTAGGACTTGATGTTACTTGCAAAATGCCACAAAAGCATTAGTGTGGTCAGGTACTGATTAGTTCAAGATCATGATTATGAACATGGAGCATCACGTCATTGAACAGCTATACTCCACAGATTACAGCTGACGAAGTTTTAAACCCCTCAAGCTCATGCTTGACATTGGACAAGGTGATCATTGATCTTGGACTCATGTGTAGCTACTCCAAAACATTTGATTGGTCCGTGCATTTTGCGATTATAGGAACTGTGTGTACAGCTGAACATCTGTGTCCACAATGGGTGTCCAGATACCGTGTTTAATAAAGTTCTCACTGTTAACTGAATGTGAATACGAAACCAAAAATTGGTGTGCCCTGAATACAATGTGGAAACTGCAGGTGAGGATAAAACAAAAAGTCCTGCTACAGTACAACAAAGAAAATAAGGCAAAAAAGTATTGCTGTAAATAGCAAGCCCATCGAGTTTCCTTCCACATTTTCTGGAGTTTGTTTATTCATTGCTTTTCCCAGCTGTGTTCGAGACCTGTAGCAGACAGAGATTAATGATGCTGTCTACCTGACATGGAGAATGTCTGGATGAAGCTGCTTCGCTCTCAAGTACATCTCAACTAATTTAGAGCGCAAACAAACGGTACAATAAATAAATAAATAAATAAACGAATCCTGCCGCCTAATTGCAGTTTGAGATTAGTGATGTTAGCAGAATATGCTCCGGCAGAGCCGAACAGCCAGCAGTTTTTACTGAACACAGCACAACGAAGGGAAAAAAAAAAGTGCAGAAAGGCTGAGAGCTTAACGTAGAAGAGCAAGAATCAGCACAGATTTTCTGCAACCTGGACGACTGGACACACACATACAGTTCATTTTTTTTTTGCCAACTCTAAAGCTATTGCTTTACAAATCTCAATATTGTGTTACACGGCAGGACGTTATGGATCATCATGCAAACTGACCTTAAAATAATTTTTTTAACCACTGGGAGCAAGCTGGAGCTATTATTCAGAGATGGAGCTCACACACAAGGCTGAAGCCATCTGCGTGATGAGATGTTTTATGAAAGAAGATGTAAAACGGCCATGTCCCGAGGTGCCTGCATTTCCACATCACTGTTCTTCTCAGTTGTAGTCTTTGGCTTATGTGATGCAAGGAATAGGATCTGGCGAACACAGTTTTGAAACTTGTTTGCAAACAATTATTTTGCAATTATTTATTATTTATTTATTTTTACATGTAGCTGTTTGTGTAATTAAAACCAAAATTAAAAAATAGATAAAAATCCATTTGTCTTTCTCTGTGCAGCAACAATATTTTATCATTTCAGTTCAGCTCTGAATCAAGTTTCAAAACTTAAACTGAACTGAAAAACTTTTTTTTTTTTTGTTTATTACTGTTTTTCTGGTTTATTACTTAGACAACATATTAATGCTCCATAACTTGATCCGTTGGTACCTAGAAGACATCACCAGCACCAGAGAAGGCTGCATTTACATGCATAAATACCTATATATTGCATAATGTAACATCCTAAGATTAATGTTCAGGAACTAAGCTAAATTTCCTTAGGTTTATCCATAGACTGAAGTGATAGTGGTAAGGAAAGCTTGAGATGTTAACATTGATATCACACCCTTCATGAATCATTAACAGCTAGCTCTCAAAATGCCATTTGTAAGAGTCACTTGGGCGTTTGAAGACAAGTAAAAACAAGGTAGTTAATATTCTTGTAAATATACAGGCTTTTATTACAGTTATGTTCTCAAAGTCATCACCTTGAAATCTCTGGTTTCTCTAATCACTTAAAACCAACCTCAGGAGGTGTTGGGGCAGATGAAACATCATTTTGTGAAAGTGTGTTACTTTCGGGACCAGAATTTGTCAACTCCAACTACATTTCCTTACAAAATCATCAGCAAGGTCACATCAAAGTTTACGTGTGAATGCTAGGCATTTCTGATTAATTGCCCTTAGAGAAAAGGCCAGATCACTTTTGCACTGCCCCTTAAGTTGTCTAACAACTGCCTGCATTGGCAAGAAAAATGAATTGAAATGCAAAACAACCAATCGCAAACCTGTTTTTCTAGGATGACCTTTAACAGCCATTCCCAAACATTTCATTTACATACACCGAAATTTATTTTAAATACTGTAATTAAAAAAACAAACAAACAAATACAAAAGAATGTGACGACCTATAGAATGAGTGAACCAAAAGTGAGGATGGCCGACCAAAATGCAACTTGTGGCCAGGCTAACACGCTAAAGATATCAGACTCTCTGTCTCTGAGTCTTTGGCTGAGACCAGGTCACTAATGCGCTGAGGTATGGAGGCTTAAAGAAAATACCCAAAGGTTAATTATCTTATTTCTAAGCTGGCATGGTATTAGAGTTAGGTGCACAATCAAGAGACAAAATATTACATTGATACAATTCAATTCCGCCATTTTGAATGCGATTCTAAGTCAAAACATAAAAAATAACCAGTCAAAACCAATTAGAAAATAGGAAACAAGCAATATTTCTCTATGAAACATGCTATAACTGAAGGAATTAAAAGCTTAACATTGGTTAATAATATTTTTCTCCACCCACTGGAGACACAGATGGTATTTTAGAGTAGTGTAGAAATGTTTGGAAGAAAAAACATATGGGAAAACAAGAATGATGTACTTTAAAGGACATGAGGAATGTGACAGAGGATGTGAACTAACACATTAAATACTGTCCATTCCTACATCAGGCTTACAGTAATAATAATAAAAAAAGAAGAAGAAGTGGATTTCATCACAACTTGATTCACTACAACACCCACAGAAACACTCATCTGTAAATGTGATGAGTCAAGTTCCTCCTAGCGCAGTAAAAGTAACACTATGTTTGTTTAAGGAATTCTTTTTCACTGTAATTTGTCATATCAGTACTGCAGTAATTGTATAATCACTGGTCATCCTGCACCATAAGCGTAAGTGACTAAGAGACGGGGAGGTGAGCAGTTATGTAACTCTGCTGGACAGTATGTGATTCAGTCTATGGCTACTGCTACAGCTAAGCAGCTCTGCTAGTTTCAGAAAGCTCCTACTGGACACTTACTCCTGACAGTCCCGACGACCTGTTTCATTCACCCAACAAGACACAGCTCTTGACATGTTACAGAAACTTTTGGTTACTCTTGTTGGCCGAGGACAGGATATAAATACGCCCAGATTAGAGAATGACCTCCAGCCACCCATCTGAGACTAATTCTCTTTTACAAACCTGCAGCTTGGCACAACACACCGGCCAGTGCTACAGACAGCTTTGTTGGTCAGACTTGACAAATGGAAGATAATTCATTCATCACAGTCCATGTCATAATAGATGACGTAATCGTATTTCAGATGTAATTGTATAAACATACTTAAGTCAGAAGGAAATTGTGTCAGCTTCTTAATGGCTTAAATTGTGTGTATTAACACATAGTTGGAAAAAATACATTAATATAAAATTATTTTCTTTTAGGTTCATTAATTAACATTATCATCAGTAAAAATATTTATACTATTTAACATTATTTTAAATTTTGAACGAGTTCCGTTTAAATAAATACAGCTTTCCAGTATTTAAAGTGAAAGAGTTAGCTGGTGTGTTTTCTGCTTCTCGTTATCGTGGTACTCCCATATACAATCAGCGATGTTGAGGTATGTCCATTAGCAGTTTCACTATCTTATCTCAGAAACTGATCACTGAGAGCTATATCAAGAATCTGTCATCTCTCAGGGATGAAAGATTTAAGTGCACTTCTGAGGCTGGTTGTTGTGGTGAGCCGACAAGTCTTACAGGGCAGTTACAAGTCCTACTTCCTCTTTTTAAATCCTAATTCCAGTTTAAACAAACCTTTCTAAGACGTTTCTTACTTACTCCCCTTTGACTTACCCCTTCCGTATTCAAGCAGAATATGTAATGCCTATTTTCCAGAGAAGCTATTTCAAATGGACATGAAATGCTCCCAAACCTTTGTAAAGTGCTACATGACAGCCAAGGTTCCTCTACTTCTTTTTTCCTGTTTATTGAACACATGCTTTGTAGGTCTTTTTGTCTTTTATCAGAATACATGTGCTCATGCTCACTTACACACACACCCTCTTACCCAGCCTGGATTCATGTAAGCATCTCCCTCAAGCAAATACCTGTTACCTTTAGTTAACTAAAGTTTAAAAAAATCCTGATCATATACTGCTGACTAAAGCAACTACTTTACGCCTGAATAGTAAAGTTAAACAGATAGGGATTATTACATTTGCAACAATCAAAAATGCCTGAACCACAAATACTTATATCTCAAAACAAAGGCTCTATACTTCAGGCCCACTTACAGATCCATATTTCATGCCCTTCTTCACTATTTTACCTCTGAGGAAGAATGGCAACAGTAGTAAAAAGCAATATTGATATGATGTGCCATGTTGCTCATTTGGTGCCCTATTTATAACTACGTAATTCTGGAATATGACAAATACACAGCATTCAGTGTCTGGTGAAGACTGATTCGTGTCACATCATCATCTTAACATCAAGGAACAGGGTTTTTTGTTTACTTTCTATAAAATATGTATGAACCTTTCTCTTTTTTTTCAGGCATAATTGACTCCACTGTTATCTGATAACTTATACAGATCGATTGTGAGTAGCTGAATATCCTGCCATGTTCCACTTTGCACGTCAAACTGATGGCCTGTGGAACAGACGAGTAAAACAACTTACAAATTATTGTGAAACCAAGTTTCTAAGTTTTTAAAGGCTAAGCACCACTTAAATGGACCTCCATGAATATTTCACGTTATTTTAGTGACATATGACATATATAAATATGAATTAAAATAAAAATAGCAGCTTAATTTGCTTTAAAACTGACAATTTTATTAAATTGACGGAAAAACCCGAGCTCGCTACGGAAATTCTTGAATGCAACCGTGACGTCACTGGTGGACAACAGCGGAACAACGCCGCAGTAAAACACCGTTATGACTGACTGTTATGACAGTATCTAGCTAGCTAAATAACCAACATTATTCATGACAATAGCCTAGCAATAAGCTAAACTCAAATGTAGAGGTACCGTTATTCTTGTAAATGTGATCGAGGTCGAACTCGAATTTATCAGACTCTGTAAACCTCCGTAATGCAGCTACATAGCCGAGTATAATCTGAGCCATCGAGTTTAGCAAGTCAAGCTAACGTTAACTAACACCAACTAAAACAGGCGAAGTGAGTGTCCTTACCCTGTTTACCTCCATGTTACAGAGGCTCTTGAACACCTTTTGTTGGTTTCCTTACATGTCCATATTGTTGGAAAAGCGCCAGTGAAATGAGCTACAGATAACGGAGTTAGCGGATGGTCCTTTCCAAAGTGCCTGTTTAAAGTGGACAGATTTAGTCCATTTTCTGGATATTTTGGGATCTTTGGGCCATTTGTGCACAGATGTCCCACTGTACATTGAATTATTTCAGCCAAAAACAACAGACCTTTTCATAATTTTGCATTAAATTAAGTGCAACTCCTAGAGTTGTTGTCCACCATTTACGTCACAGGCAAGACGCCTATTAGAGTTTCCGAACACTGTTTGGGGGGGGGGGGGTCAACGGTCTTTTAAACCTTATTCCTTGAATTAGTAAGAAATAACACAAGTTAGGAACTCAAATTCCACTGGATTTATTTGTTTGACACGTTCATATAGCTGGTGCTTAGCCATTAAAAAAAAATTCCTCAGGTAGGCCTGTCTCAATTAATCACCTATTCACAATGACTATGACTGATTGCAATAGTTTGAACCAATCACAATCATTCATTCATTCATTATTTGTAACCCTTATCCAGTTCAGGGTTGCGGTGGGTCCAGATGGAATGACTGGGCGCAAGGCGGGAACACACCCTGGAGGGGGCGACAGTCCTTCCAATCACAATCATTGAAAGAACATTCCACAGTTTTAAGCTTTCATGAGACACGTAGAATTTGTATTTGTGCATTTTCATTTGTAGGACTGTGAGATAAATATTTTAAATTCATTCATTCATTGTCTGTAACCGCTTATCCAGTTCAGGATCGTGGTGGGTCCTGAGCCTATCCGGAATCACTGGATGCAAGGAAGGAACACACACTGGAGGGGGCAGCAGTCCCCTCAACAAATTCACTCACACCTATGCACACTTTAGTCGCCAATCCACCTACCAACGTGTGTTTTTGGACCGTGGGAGGAAACTGGAGCACCCAGAGGAAACCCACACAAACACAGGGAGAACACACATTTTAAATTAAAAAGCAAAAAACAAATGTTTACAACAACAAAAATGCACAAAAGTCGTTTGATTCTTTGCTATGACACATTTAGATAGCAACAGTGAGTAACGTTTGTTTATTAGAGCTCAAAATGTGTTCTCACTTGGGAGATACTAGTCTAAGTAATGTCAGCTCGGAAGCAAGCTAAATCACTTAAATATTTAAATATCACATATTTATATATCATATATTCTGTTAAAAATAAATAAATAAACCCAAACTGTACAGAACATTGGTTTACTACAATGAGTGCTGTTTGAATAAGGTAAATAAAATAAAATGTACATAGCAAAGGTACAGCATGCTGCCTCATCCACAGAAGCAAAATTTTACAGTCTTTATACCATCCTAAGGTACAACATGGTTCTAGAGTTGTCTCTTTGGAGTCAGATAACGACATGCGTTCTTGGTCATCAATCTTTTGTCATTTGACTATTTTTTTTAAATATGTATATGTCCTTGTGCATATAAGCAAATAAGAGCTAAACTGAACCATTTCTCTAAAATAAATTATCGTTAATGGTTTGTGCATAAGTTTGTTTTGCCACTTTATTGAACGTATTGTTTATGAACTTCACCTATAAGCTATATATTGAAAAGGAAACAGTTGCAGTTGCTCAGCTAAGTTGCTTTACTTAGAGTATAACCTCTTATATGGCAAAAAACTTAAATATATAAGCCATCATGCTAAATTATAGATAGCCATTCTGAAAATGTGTATTAAAAACAACTTCAGTGAAGCATAAAGAGCTCATTGTATATTTCATTAATACACTTTTTTAATTTTGGTGCAAAGATAACGGGTTAATAAATAACTAGGATTTCAGCACAGCAAGAGACAGCCAGATATTTATTGTGTTTTATTAGTAATATGCAATAATGTAAGTGGAATTAAAAGGGTTAAAAAGTTTTCAGTGCAATAAGCATGTTTTCAGTGCCTGTCTGATGGTTGTGTTGTAAGGGAATTATGTTTATCCATTTGCATAGTTGTGGGGTAATCACACCTTTAATGTTTGTCCATTCCAAATATTACACAATCATGGTGATGTTGGAACCTCAGTTTTAAAAGACAGACTGTAGTGTCTGACTATTTTTGCTGAATCAGACCTGCATCTTCTGAATTTCCAAAGAGGTCAACTTGCAAACTCTGCAAATACCTGCGTAAGTGTGTCCTAGTGATAAGCAAAATATCACAGAATCAGAGATTCCCATTGTATTTATTTAGTTTTAAAAGTAATAAACACAAATTAATAAAGCTAAAAAGTTATTATACATTATTTTATATCCCATGCTAAAAGCACGCCATCCAAACTTATTTTGGTTTTGATTCTGCTATGTGAACACGGTGTGTCTGTCACATTGAAGTTATATAGCACAGCTATGTAAAAATCATAGATCACTTATGTAATAATGTGTAAAGCATGTTAGCAATGTTACCAGAACAGATTTGAGCACTCAAATACATTCTTTGCATCAGTGAATAGGTGTTGGCCCATCCACTGTGGAATACAACATAGTTATATTTTTAATTTGTACGTTTTTTGTTTTTTTTTCCTGATCAATGTTTATCTTGATAAACAACAAATTTCCTGATTATATTGTGACCATGGGCAGTACATTAAAATTAAACAACTTGGGTTTTCCACTTCAAACACAAAATAATTAGGTGTGTATTTAGTGGGGAGTGTTATGTGAAATGTAAATGACTCACTGTAACCAGTTTTCACCCAATCTAGTGGAATAAAACAGAATAATGCATGCTATATTTGAATTTGTGTGCAGTGTGGCCAGTATTGGTCGTCCAGAAATCATGATTTAGGGTCTTACACTGACCAATATCATGCCCTACAGTACATTTAGTGAAGAGGTGTTAACATTAAAGTACAGTAAAGGTTCAATTTAGGCTAGTAGTAGTTGTGGTTAAGGTTAATGTAGGTTAGAACTGAGGCTAATGTAAGTGTCAGGTTTCATCTAGAAGTTATAGTTAAGTTTATGATCTTAAAATTAATGGAAGTCAATGTAATATTATTTAATTATTTAGTACTGAGGTAACAATGAGTATTTCATATATATATATATATATATATATATATATATATATATATATATATATATATATATATATATATATATATATATATATATAACATAACATTCTGGCCACTAAAAACTGGGCATAAGCCTGAATAAAAATATAACCCCTTTACTCTTATTTAGCACTAGCTTGTTAAATACTCTAGCTTTATCAAACAGCTTTTTGAATTCCACGTGGCTGTGAGAGCGCGTTTTGACTGGTCGTTAATGACCTAAAGCTACAGCTGTGGGGTCCTGAATGTGGCTAGCTCTGAGTGGTTTCAGCCACAAGCTACTCCAGCCGAGGTGAACTCTGATTGGTCAGTGGTGTGTCAGCAGACATCAGAAGACGTCTCTGATTGGTCAAAAGCCAACGACTTCACGGCATGAATCGCTCCGGCTCCTCAACACGCGGCCAGAAATTACAACAGCGTGAAATGTGGGCAGAATCACACACACTCTCTCTCTCTCACACACTAAACACACCTCTTTCTAAACCTGCACCGGGCGTGTGTATGTTTGCCTTCAATAGGTATATGTCGCGTTGTGGGGACCAGTGCCTGTTTACACACTCACATTGTAGGGATTTCTCTTCCTTCTGAGGACCATGAATCATAATTTTTTAAGGTGAAGACGTGTTTTAATTCGAATTAAGTGCTAAGAATTATGCTTGGGCTTATGTTAGTGTAAGGTATGTGTTAGGGTTAAGCTAGTAGTATGGATGAAGTTAAGGCTAAGTATCCACAAAATGAATCAAAACCTAGGTAGTGACTCCATGAAACATGAAAATAAATGTATGCGAGTGTGTGAGTTTGAGAGAGGGCGAAAGAAAGAAAGAAATGCATGTGTGTACCGCTGGATGACACACCCTTTAGGAAGCAAGCCTCCAAATACAAATGATTGTAGATCTTGTTTTGAAGCTGTGTTGATCATATTGCTTGATCTGTGATTATCTTATCTGTCACAGTCATCTGAGAAGCTAAGTGTGTTGTCATCAGACAAAATTCCTCATTTCACTGGAGCCTGACAGCTTTATTATTTTTGATAATGAGAGTCTGGATTATTCTTCTTGCAGCTTGAGCTACGTGAACAATTGCTACATCATGATTACACCAGCTTTAACACTGATCCCTTGTTTAAGATGTGCTATAGTCCTCTTGTGCTCCTGCTAAAACAATACTAGAAACCATTGTAGGTTTAAGTTTGTTCCTGACAGTTTGTTCGTGTGTTCCTGATACAGCAACATGACTCTGTTAGGGAGCAATTAAAACCTCATTTAATTATTTGATTATTTAATATTTAAGGTGTTCTTTAAGACAGTTTGTCAATAAAGCCAACACCCACTTTAAGAAGCAAAAGCCACATTATCTTTTGGATCTCATTTATCAGCAGAGCTTTGAGAGCATGCACTATGACTGACTACTGCTTTCACACACACACACACACACACATATATCCCACATTGGCAGTGAGCACATGGATATAAGCAGAGCATCACCTTCAGTGGGTGGAATGTGATTAGAGGAGAGAAGGGAATGCTGCAAATAGACAGAGCACACAGAGGCTTAGCATCCATGCAAGTGCAAGTCAAGGCAATGGCAAAGGGAAAGTGGCTGCAGTAATGGGCAGTGTGGGGATATGGGCAACACACCCATTACTGATGCCCCTCTCTGGGTCTCAAGGGTACTGGAAATCTGGGAAAGCACATTCAAAATGAAAAACCATGGGATGGAGAAAGGACACACACTCTAGACTAGTCTGGCTTACACTTACTATTTCCTCTAGACTAGGTTTGTTTTATAATGGACCCTCCATATGAGAGAGGATTCTCTCTACAATCTAACCCATGTATAACCCATTCACTGACAACGGCACAGAGCTGCATTGACCTTACCAGTTCTCCTGCATCCATCGGATGGCTTCGTCCTCATTGAACTGTCTCTCGAATTCATACTCCTGCAGAGCCAGTACAGACATGATTCCACAACAATGGCCTTGGGCTTGCTCCTCGACGGAAATTAAACCGTGGACGGTTTATCGGATGATAGTGGGCGCGTGTATATCAGTATCTTTTTGTTTGTATTTGTGTCAGTATGAGTCTCTGTTTCAGCTGAAACCCGGCTCTCGCATCTCGCTCTTCCCGAATGTCAGCCCGTCCGCCCTCCGCGCTTTGAGGCGAAGACGCCGGGTCCTAACGCCGCCTCTTTTCCCTCCTCCTCCCTCGGAGGCTGGGCCGACCTTTGGCACACTTTCACGAGCCTGATTTTTTTTCTATCTTTATTTAATAGACGTTCAGTGCACGAGCAGCGGGAGCGTGGACATATTTAGCGATGAGCCCAAGCTCGTGCAAGTCTGTGCGAGATTGTGATGGTGTATCAACAGCGCGAGCCTGTCAGGCCTTTGTCTCTGCTGGTGCATCAGGATGCACGCTGAAAATAAAAGCCATCGGCACTTATATCATGGCAGTAATAGTATAAGTCAATTTGCATGCGTGCGTTGTCCAGTTTAATGGTATAAATGATGGTGCTACTGGAGGCATATTAAGTTAGATGGGCAGCTGACCCAAATGTGCAATGTAGCTTTGGAAACGTCCATGAAAAGCCTGCAACATTTGCCATCTGATGAGAGGGATCATGCAAATAAATGTCAGAAGAATTAATTAAACAAATAATGATCAATTACCAAATGTGACATATAAAATAAAACACATTATTAAGTGGATTTCCTGTGTAAAATATTCCACTTGCCCTGGAGATGGATTGGCACCATGTCTGGGGTGTTCCCACCCTATGCCCAGTGATCCAGGTAGGAGTTGGACCCAGAGTGATGGATGACCTAATGTAAATAAACGCAGTTAATGAACTGGGAAGAAAAACAGAATCTCATTATATGGCTAATTTTAAAGGTTAATGACATTTATGATGTGACTACATTAAACACCTTGCTTTAGACCTTTATGGTCTGATATACAGTAAGACATGTAGCACGTCAAGGTCAGTTCATCACAGAGAGGTAATGCAGGTTCTATAGAATCATTCAAACTAATAAACAAGACAGATACAGATCAGTGAAGTCATATGTAAACACCAGCAGCCTGATAAAGATCTTTCAGAATGTAGTAGTTCTTCTCTCATAATAAGTCTTTATCTTATTGTTAATAATCTCTGGTCACGACTGAGTTACATTTTTCCTTTGTGATAGCAGACAGGCACCTAGCAGAACTCAGGTCTCTCTCCGGAAAAAAAAAGTAGAGGTACATTATTGGTCACCAATGGTACACACAGTGCAAATGTACTTTTAAAGATACAACAGTTGTTTTAATGCCCAGTGTTCCCTAAAAGTACATTACATTCTGTTCTCCAGAAAGACAGGTGAATATCTGTAATCTTTATAGAACTGTGTAAAATAAAGAACATAATGTAAGACCTGGAGATGAAATTGAAACTATGACATCAACATTATTTTAAAATCTACAATTAAAACAGTATAATGTACAGTTCTGTTCCCTAACCTAAGCTACAGAAACATACACTTGAGGATACCACTATTATTGAACCCTAATATTTCTGTTGTATATGTTAATATTTAATGTAGTACCCCATGAATCCATCCTACTTTGTCTTACAGTAAACGCAAACCTGGAGACCTAAATTGCCCTGTATCATTACATGCGCTAATGTAAGGATTTTAATTTTATTGTATTGGATTTATGACCTTAGCCCTATTACTTTTGCAGAAAGCTTTATGAGACTCCTGTGCCAATATCTGTACTGATAAAGCTTTGTCCCAATCAATACATCAGCCAGCCAGCGTGGCACAACACACCATATGACATGACAGCATTGGATTTTATTTACTGAGTCATTCTAATAACTGCAAAATATAAAGGCAGTAGAGCACAGACGCAGTATCAGTGTTCACATATTTAATGATGGAATGGGAAGACTTAGTTATCAGTTTAATCTTTGTCCTCTGTAGTTATTGTAACAAAACCTTGCATCATATCAGTTATAGATTTTTAAGAGAAGTAAAATCTGTACTTTGAATGTAATGGGGTTCATTTAGGGACATTAATAGTGGTCTTTTAATGATAACATTCAAACACAATGTAAAAAGCAGCTGGTATTTTCAGAAATGGAGATACAAATTTGTGTTATGGTAGAGACAATACTATCAACGTTCCTTAGTTTAAATGTGTCTTATTTTCATCCTAATTGCAATATTCAGTGTAGAACAGAAGTAGATTGGTTCACTTTCCCTGTAATGACTACTCTTAGGGTGTGTCTTCTCTTCCCTGCCATTTCCATAGTTTCATGGTGAACTGGTGCATAGTGAATGTGAATGGGGTCAATCTCTAGGTGGCTATTAAGCTGTTAGAAACATAGGGACATGAATGACACTTAGTATCAGTATAGTATCAGGTTTGAGCAGGATACTTGATGTTGTTGCTGGTCAGGGAGCACAGTGACCAGTCGATATTCACTGTACCTGAAACCAGAAATCCAAATTTTTTGCAATGGGATTGATTATAAAATTAATGACTCCCTGTGCAGTAATTTGCTGAATTAAGGAGCTCTTTGAGACACACATTTAGATTTAGCCCCACCACCAGAGGAAGAAAGTCAGCAGCCACGCAACCTAATCAAGACAATCTGGCACACCTGGCTATGTTCTATTTAATAAACAGACTCTTGGTATTACTTGCTGCTTAGTCTTGACGTCTACTTGTTGAGTGCTGTTTCAAGTCTGCCCAGTAATTTGGTTTTTCAAATACACACAATGTTTCCTGATCCCATGGTCTTTATCTCCTGTGTTTCCTTCTCTCTTAAGCTGCATTTCTTGCTTTAGACCAAACCACTTTTTCCTGTCCCTTGGTGTAAAACATTTTTCTCTTGAGACTCTTTACTCAGAGCCCAGTATCTTAGACCTGGGGCTTTCTAGTGCGAGTCAGTGGCTCAACCAGTTTGGTCACTTCTTCATTTATCCCTGAGGACCTGGGTTTCAGTCACACTGTCACTAATCTTGGGTCCTCTGTGGTTCTCAGACTCTTAGGGTGATCTCTCCTTGCTGCAGCCACTTCAGAGTTTTAGATTTAAAGAATAATCTGGCGTTATACCCTACTTGCTGTAGATGTTTGAGTGCTAACAGAATACAAACGTTGACCAAGTTTTGAAGAAAAACAAGTTTTTGAAAATATTTACATCACACTGAACCAGGAAAATAGCCTCCAGATGATGTCAAAGATTTTCATGTATAACAAAACCTGGTGGAATGTGTAGAGAACTAAACTGCCTTCTGATGAACTAACCCCAGTTTACATGGGTCTTAATTAGAGCAATGTTAAATGCTGAAGACCTGTTAGTCTCGGAAATGTGAGCATGGAACACTCATGTTTCCCAGTTCAAGATCTAATGGATGGGAATTTAGAACCACTTAAGGATGAGGTTTATATCACTGTAGCTTCATAATTCCCGAGACAAAATGCCTTGAGTAAGTGTAAGAATGAAAATTGTTGGAGTGAAAGTTTTTAAAGCACCTCCACTGGTCAGTCTCCCAGCTGTGGTTTATATAAATTTAAACTCCTGGTGTCCCTGCAGTTTTTAGATCTGAAATATATTGCCCTTCACAGGGAGATTTTGAGAGTTTAATGAGGTCTGGAGATCTGAGTTTTAACTAAGGAGCCAGTGCTCAGTGAGTTTTCAGAATTTCTCTTTGAACTGCAAGAGCTATTAGAAGAAGAGAAGAAACACCTTTATTGATCCCCTTTTGGAAATGACTTCTCTGCATTTGACCCATCCGTGGTAGTGAACACACAAACACACACACACACACACACACATCCTAGTGTTTGTGATGAACTACTCACTAGTGTCAGTGAACATGTATACAACCGGAGCAGCGAGTTGCCAACCACCTCGGCCCCCGGGGAGCAGTTTGGGGGTTAGGTGCCTTGCTCAAGGGCACTTTAGCTATGAACTGAATCTGCAACCCTCTGGTCTCAAGCTCGCTTCTCTAACCTCAAGGCCATGGCTGCCCCCTAGTTAGCAAGCTAGCTATGTTTATGTTATCATACCAATGAGCAAATCAGCTTCACAGACTAGGTCTTTAATATAAACATCAATAACATTTACATTTCATGTTGTAGACAGTACTGTGGGATGTAGTTTCTGCTGATCCTTGCTTCAAGTTGCAGTCTGTGAGGAGGTATTGCTCTCCCTGAGTCTGCATGGGTTTTTTCCCCAGTATACTTCCCCCATAATCTAGAAAGACCTGTTAATTTGCCTGACTGAGAGACCCACTATGAGCCTAATCAGGATAAAGCTGTTACAGAAAATGATTGAATGAAATAATAAATATAAGGTGATAAAATGCAAAGCTGGAACTTCTGAATATGTGACCAGTTTAATAATTATTTTAGGTTTAAAAGTTAAAATAGCTAGCATTGTGCCTATTCCCTGTGTCATAGCTTTGGAATCAGAGTTGTTTGACCATGGGAAGGCTAGTTTTTAATGGGCAATTCATTCTCCACTTTGTCACAAACCTACAGTAGGCTACGCCTGCACACTCCACCCTTTAGACTAAAAGAAGCAGATACACTAGCATTAAAAAGGCTTGAATCACTTGTCATATATGTGCTGTTTCATTCTTTACACAGAGGTTTGAAATGCTATGATAGACACGAGTTGTAAATTTATTTTATAATAAATAAATAATATTTAAATAATAAAATTAAATAATAAATAATATTTATTATAATAAATTAATTTTTTTTCATTTTTCTAGTCCTGGGGAAAAGGCACCTCAACAGTTAGTTGTGGGTTCAGTGGATCACCGTCTGTGAGGAGTTTGGGGTGTTCTCCCTGTGTCTGTGTGGGTTGTTTGGTCCAGTTTCCTCACGATCCAAAAACACATGTTGGTGGCTGAATTGGACAGGAAAAATTTGTTCACAGATATGAGTGTGTGATTCCCTGTGATGGATGGGTAACCTGTCCAGGGTGTGCTCCTGCTAGTCTAGTGAAAGGCACAGGCTCTTACCAACAAACAGCTTCGACTTGCACAAAGTATATTAACCAATGTGATTT
This sequence comes from Hoplias malabaricus, assembly GCF_029633855.1. Lineage (NCBI taxonomy): Eukaryota > Metazoa > Chordata > Actinopteri > Characiformes > Erythrinidae > Hoplias > Hoplias malabaricus. The sequence continues at coordinate 24,472,508 of NC_089816.1, read as the reverse complement.
TGGTTAAGATGTAGGCGTTTGTCACTGGCTTTTTTTTTTAATTTCAGTTGTCGATTTCTCTTCACTGGCTTCCTGTAGCTGCACTCCTCAGATTCGAAACCCTGAAACTGGCATTCAAAGTCAATAATGGCCTAGGCCCTACATACCTAGAGCCCTTTGAAGTTCAATTACAGCTCAGCTTAACCCACCTTCCTTCAAGGTGCATGAAAGATGAGCATAGTAGTGGAACAAACTTCCCCTAGGTGTCCAAATAGCACAATTGCTTGCTATCTAAAATGCAGACTGAAAATCCATCTCCTTCATGAGTACTTAAATTAGCACTCATGCTGCAGTAAAGGCTTATGATTGTACTCATATCTCACTTGATTTCACATTCAAGCAAAGTGTAGTATGCGAGCATTGTGAATCTAGGTATCCATACTGACTTTTGTATTTGGCAACACCTAAGATTGGGATATCTTTTGGATTTATACAAAGCAGCTCCTCAACGATACATGAAGATTATTTCTGTCCAATGAGAAACATTCATTCATTCATTATTTGTAACCCAATTCAGGGTCGCGGTGGGTCCAGAGCCTACCTGGAATCATTGGGTGCAAGGCGGGGAATATACCCGGGAGGGGGCGCCAGTCCTTCACAGACACACACATTCACTCACACCTACGGACACTATCCACCTACCAACGTGTTTTTGGACTGTGGGAGGATACCGGAGCACCAGGAGGAAACCCACGCGGACACGGGGAGAACAAACCAACTCCTCACAGACAGTCACCCGGAGCGGGAATCGAACCCACAACCTCCAGGTCCCTGGAGCTGTGTGACTGCGACACCTACCTGCTGCGCCACCGTGCCGCCCCACAATGAGAAACATGTATCTCCCAAAATAGTAACATCACAGGAAGTGGAAAAAAACCCTTATTTCAGTGGAAGTCAGTTCCAAGTAATTCTGGAGTATTTCTATTGGTTCTCAAATGATGTACAAATGTTGTAGACATAAGGAATCTGTTCATCATTCTGGGCTAATTTCTTCATTGTTGGTGGCTTCCCGTTCATTCAATATCAGCTACTCCTGCAAGGGTTTGCCTCAGCGGAGGCTCACCTGGCCGATCTGCACAACAAATTGGCGCACACAGGCAGAGCGCCTCAAGCTCTACACAGGCAGTGACCTGAGGCGAGGCCAGTAACAGGGCCCTACAGGAGTTGTACAGAAGATATATGCCACCAGCTGTGTCACAGTGACACCCATATTTACAGCTCCCTACTATAGAGGTCAAATCTGAAATTATAGAGCATTACAGAAATAATTCCACACATTCATTTCTGACATTTAAGTGACAATGGTGTTCTCAAACTTGTGGAGGGGAATCTTCTGGAGGCTTGTAGAAGTTCTGTAAACGAATAGCATGTCTGACAGGGTGACAAGGTTTTATTTGAAGTATTTGTGTCTGGTTTAACCAGTCAGAATAGAAACTCATTCAGATTGGTCCTAGAGGATGTGAGGGAGTATCCAGGGAGCCAACACATTTGTGTTGTAGCAACGTAATTGTGTTAGTATATGACCTGCTGTGTATTGGAGACTGAAATGATCTATTAGTTTTCTCCCAGACAAGGGCTTTTTCTAGTTCTTGGTGGAATTCGCAGTTGGTTATGGCCCGAGTCCTAAAACACCAGTGACATCTTTTAAAGGTACAACAGTGTTTTTAAAGTCCAGTTTTGTTCCTTAAGTCTCCTGAAAATTGCTATATAAATAAAATGTATTATTATTATTATTAAAGGTATATTATATTCTTTTCACCGGAAGGAGAGATACATGTTTATAATCTTACATTACAGAACTATGTCATATAAAAAACAATACAATGTACTTGTTCAAAACCAGTACCTGAACTCAGTGCTCTAAAGGCTGAATGCAACCAAATCCTCACAAATGTTCTTACATCAAGTGTAATGCCAGAAATTATTATTTATTTTCAAGATGGTGTTTTTTTATTTAATTAAATGTATTGGGGTAGTCAAAGATTGTCTGAGGTGATCAGGGGGTCCCCAAGTAGGATGGTGTTCAGGAAAAAAGGTACAGTACAGGTAAATTTATTGTTCACTACAGACACAAACAGTGTATGTTTACATTTTTAAGTGAACAGCAGTGGTTTTAGAGTCCTGTTGTGCTCTATAAAGGTACATTATTCTCTTTTCTTCAGAAGGAGAATTGAACATATTGTAAATATCAATAATACAGCTGTTTTTCAACAGGAAAAACAAAATGAAAAAAACTGTAAAATATAGTCTATATTTATAGAATATATGGTATGTCGCTTCCATTTCTTACTTTTGCAGCACTTGTTCAGTTTCTGTATGTTAAATTTTACAGTGTATGTGCACTCAGACATAAATATATACAAAGGCACGAAGAAACATTTCATTCATTCATTGTTTGTAACCTCTTATCCAGTTCAGGGTCGCGGTGGGTCCGGAGCTGACACGGAATCACTGGGTGCAAGATACACATCCAGGAACACACCCTGGAGGGGGCGCCAGTTCTTCACAGAGCCACACTCACAAACATGGTGAGTCGCCAATCCACCTACCAACATGTGTTTTTGGACTGTGGGAGGCACCCGGAGGAAACCCATGCGGACACAGGAAGAACACACCAAACTCCTCACAGACAGTCACCCGGAGCAGGACTAGAACCCACAACCCCCAGGTCCTTGGAGCTGTGTGACTACGACATACATGCTGCACCTCTGTGCCGCCCCAAGAACCATTTCCCTTTCCCCCTTTTGTTATAGTACAGCCTTTCTGCTTTTGGTTGACTATAGACTAATGGAAAGTTTTTCTGTGAGTATTTGAGAACATTCTGCCACGAGCATTATTGAGTTCAGGTTGAGATGTAGGATGATTACTTCAGGATGACAAATGCCATACAACCATTATTAAAGATGCTTTCTAGAAATCTGTTAAGCATTCTGAGTCAAAGCGTTCTGATACTTGCTCACGGAGCAGATTATTTGTGGAGATAAACTCCTGACTGAGACTTATTTGAAATGCACGTAGATTAGTAAATGCAGAAACAGGTTTGTTATGTAACTGTCTTACTGTACACTGGATGTTTTGTACTGGGTGTTAGCATCGGGATCACAGCCTAAAGCCCAGGTCCTTCTCTGTTCTGCAGTGTCCCTGCATCCTGGAGGTCATTACTGCAGGGCTGGCATTTTTCTAATCCTGTTTGCTTCCATCATATTTATTTATAATGCTGAAAATGCACCCACAGACTGGAGCACAAGGACGGTCATCACCGTGAATTTGCTTGCTTCATTTCTTTGTATTGATTTTTTAATAAATGTATATGGCTCTAATGGAGGAACAATGAAAATAATTTGGAAAATAATGAATTAAATTCATCATAAAAGTTTAAAAAGTCTGAAAGGGTATTGAAGCTCAATTTGCACTCATTCAAAAATTACTTTCACATTATAGAGATGTAATAATCATCCTCCAAAGATTGAGAACCACAGCAGTAGAAAATGAAAGCAGAAACTAGAGGTAGAAGTTGAGAGATATTTTGGTGAGTACTGAGCAAGGATGTGATCATGCCTTTCACAAGTAAATCTTTTGAAAAATCTAGGAAATTTATGGCCATCTTTAAATATCTTCAAAGTGAAAACATTTTGATTATTTCTCAATTATTATTATCTTCACCTCCCAAAATTCAAACCAATTTAACCTTAAAATAGCTTTTATTTATACAACCCCTAGCAGTTACGCTTAACTGTTAAGGACTTGTTCAGTCTTCTAGCAACCATTGTATGTTTGCTTTGCTGTTAATTACAAGCTAGAGAAAACACTGCTATTCACCATTGTGGGGATGACAGCTGTGAAGTCAGCATGCTTTAGTAATAAGATGCATAGTTTTATGAACTGGATGTGTAAGAATGCTACACATTAAGTGAAATTAAACAGATGGGAAATGTAATAAGTACATTTAATTTTTTTTATTGTAATAGACCCAACTATTACAGACCTAACCAAGCTCGTCAAATTCCTTAGAAACTAATGTTTAGCTGTGTTGGGTAAAGGTGCTGTGGATTTGAAGAACGTTCTGGAAGGCTCGTCTCAGGGTTGGTTACTAAAGATGTTCTTTTGTGGAAGCGCCATCTAGTGGCCACGTACCTGAAATACAGTTACAATGTACATCGGTTCGGGGATTGGATGGCTGATTTAAATAAACTGAGTGGCACACATCAGGTACACAAACAAAAGCCTTGTAAAATAACGCATAATATTAAAATAAACCTTTTTGTAGCCTTGAATGTTGCTTAAATTATAGGTTAATACGTTTCCGGGTAGACTTCAGACTCACTGTGACCCTAACATGTAAACAGTTACAGAAGATTAACAAAGAAACATCTTTTTCCTTTGGGTCCAGAGCCTACCTGGAGTCATTGGGCGCAAGGCGGGAATACACCCTGGAGGGGCGCCAGTCCTTCACAGGGCAAAGTAACATCTTGCCCAGCATTAATATTTCATGTAAACCTGTGACAAAGTATCAGTCATATTCCTGTACAGAACAGCACTACATGAATATTAAAGTGAGTACAGGCTGGAGTATTATAGAATACTTTCATCCAACATTTAGAATACTATGGTATCTGAATCAAAGAGGGTTAGCTTAATATCGTTACCCTAATGTTTGTATTCAGATTAAACTAAAAATCAATATTGTTTGCCTAAATACAGAGCAATATTTAGGATCTGTGCTTTCTTTAAATGTGAACTGGCTTTATTCTTAAAAATCGGAGTATAATGTAATAAATGTTTAACCCATACAAAGCCATGCTAATGAGTTGACAAAGTAATACACCCCTTAGTAAAGGAAGTGTAAGTTAGTTTGTACTGACCTCTGGTGGACAAGAGGAATACAACACCGTTGAAAAGCAAATTTGTGGGAGATATTTCGACCTGCTGCTAATGCTGTCTAGCTAAAGTATATTATCACTGTGAATATAATTGCCACTAATTTACCATGTAAATGCTGTGAAAAAAATAGCAATATTTGGTTTATAAATGATTTTACAATGGTAAAGTTAAGAATGTGGACCTACATTTTAAATTTTTATTTTTTTTTTCAAAATATAATAGCTGTCACGATCTTTGTCATAACATTGGAGACTTTTCTCAGCCTTGCAAAAACATAAACAATACTGTTAATAACAGTGAGCTCCCCGCTGCATCTAATGAGGAGATTCAGAAGAAAAGACACTTCCTCGGGTTTATTCCACTTGTAGCGCGTTCAGGCGTGTCTCTGCTGGAGATGAAAGCTCCAGGTGAAGAAGTTAGCCCCCTGTTTTGTGCATTAGCTTCCAGCATGTTAGCCACTCCTTGTTTTGGCACTAACCCCAGTGACTCGTTAACGCCTACCTCAGCGTTTTGCAGTATTTTTATCAACTTATTTGACTTCTCAGTCAGGGAAGAGATGTTTGGTATCTGAAGATTTTTTTCTAATATTGTACTTAAGTTAAAAGGCTACCTAAGGCTAAAGATTTATACTTTATTGTGCTAACTGCACACCTCAAAATACGCTGAAGTGTTAAGTCTCAATATCAAATATCTTAATGTGGGTGCTTTCCCTGTCGCAGTAATCAGAGATGAACAATTTGTCACAATTTTTAAACCTGTATTGTTTTAAATGCTTGTATACATTTTTGTAGGTAAGTGTATGTAAACAGAGCAGAACTAAGGTGCAGGCATTTTTGCAACTTAGCAATTCTAGCTTTAAACTAGGGCGACCAGACCTCCTCTTTTACCCGGACATGTCCTATTTTTTAGACTTAAAAAAATGTCAGAGCGGAATTTCACAAACGTCCGGGATTTTGTTTTTCTACAGTTTACATAGAACTTCAAGAAGCGTTTAGTTCACAAACTAGTCCCGCCCTCCCCTACTCCGATTGGTTCGCTCGAGTGAGAAGGGGGCGTGGTGAAGTAGCCTAAAGTCTTCTGATTGGACGGTCTGAGTGTAGAGCTACCGTTATTGGTCGATAACCTTCTCTGTAAACATTTAATTGGTCAGTCTGTACGTCAGCAGTCGGAACGACATCTGTTCCAACTGCTTTAAACTTTAAATAATAACTTATGTATGCGGTTCAAATCCTGCACAAATGTCACAGGTTCATCTAATATATCTGCTGTTCTCTCTATTTTCAGTCTTTCCTTAAACTCATTCATGTGTGCATCCACCAAAATAAATTCCTTGTTTGTGTAAGTAGAGATTTTGATCGATATTTTTTTTTTCTTGGAGTTTACTTGCTTTCTAGGAACCCAGTTTTAAATCCCCCCCTTTTAGGTTGAATATTCTGCAGTAGTGCCTCTCTGGAGTCAAGAAGGCCTTTTCTATTGGCTGCCCAGTGAAGCATGAGATCACTTGAGTCCAGCTGATATTCCAGACAGGTCAGCCAAAGTGCACAGTGCCGTACTCTCAATGCCATTCATTTGTTCATTCATTCACATGTATGATATAGTGATGTCTTCTTTTAGACTGGAAATCTATATTCCAAATAAAGGGCATATTCTAATGTGAACCTGGCTTAACACACAGTAAACATTTTTGTAAACACATGTAGGGACTACACTGCATAATGCAGTGGGCAAAGGTATTATTTTTACAGCATCTGGAGCAGGAAAAAAGAGCAAATGTACTGGACAGAGTTGGGAGAATTGCTTAGTTTTACTTAAATAGAAAGTCAAAGTTACTTTATACTGTGTTGAAGTGTAATGATTAATGGTCTAATAGAAGTGCTCAAAAATTCTGATGAAAAAAATATATAGTGTGTGTGTGCGCTTTCAAGACCCATCCTTAAGTGAAAATGTTTCTTCTCTACAAAGTCAGGACTGACCTTAAAATGTGTGAAACACACACACTTGTGTGAGTGTAGCATTACTGATTCCACAGAGCTGATAATGCTTGTGCTGTGTGGAATTCCTAATCGATTTTGGAGTGAAAACATCTACGGTGTTTCTTTTTAATATAAGGGGAGAAAGCAGGAAGTGTGTAAGTCACGCAAGCTCCACACTCACATTTTGCTTCTCTCTCTCTCTCTCTCTCTCTCTCTCTCTCTCTCTCTCTCTCTCTCTCTCTCTCTCTCTCACACACACACACACACACACACACACACACACACTCATTCAGCTGTATACACATGCAGGCACACACATGCACATGTAGGCACTAAAGTACATAAGTATACACACACCGAGGTGCGGTAATGACAGGGCTGATATCGTGGGGTATATAGACATTTACTCTGGTTGTATAATTAAGGGCATACTCAAATACACACATACAAACACACAGTGCCCTACAAAGCAAGTCAATAGGCTGCTATGGTAATAAAATAGTAATTGGGCCATGTGCTAAAGCTTGGACACACTAAGACACCACTTATTAAAACTCCTTTTGGCCTGTGTCACAGGTTGCAAAGACTTTTATGTAACCAGCTCCACACTAGTATTTGTCTCCTGTTTCAGGAAATGTCACCCACTCTTCTTTTCAGAATGTTGGGCTATTTTTCAGGCAGCAGATGTTTAAAATCTACTTTATGGTGGATGGATTTTGAGGTGTGTTAATGATCATTATCCTGCTGTAAAAGCCAGTCTTTATTTTCTTGACCGCATGCCACTTCTGCATCAGAATTTTGTATTTATTGCAGTAATTTTATTAAATCTCAAAGAAATCAAATTTTCTTTATTTTGCCCTGAACAATTATTTCCAAAATGTTGTTGTTTTGCATACTTCAAATGTTACCTGTGACCTCATTACAAGTAAGCTTTCATTCTCATGACAGTTGCAGGTAGATAATGTTTGTACAAACAATGCTACACCGTAGAATGCTGCACCACCACTCCTGTGTTTTGTTTGTTTGTCTTTGTAGGTCTTTGCTGTCATTCTGCCTTTCTGCTCTGAATATGAGCAACTACAACTGCAATAGTGGAATAGAACTTTTGCACGTGCCATAATTATTTTTCTTTTTTTTATGAAATAAAGCTAGTGTGCTGTACAGTTGTTCATGTACAGAAAAGTTAGGCATACACACACATATTGACAAATAGACATGCGTCTGCACACACACACACACAAGACCACAGACATAGCTCACATCTGCATCAGACGCAATGTCAAACAACAGTTTTTAAAATATTGTATGGGCTTTTTAAATGGATTGTGCACTCTTTCCACACTTCCATCTCTGTTTACATTTTGTGTGTGTGTGTGTGCATGAGATGCATGCACATACACGCATTGCTAACACTGTTTTCAGCACTGTTCTGGTGTTCTGTTTTTCACTTCTCCACTATTTCAGAGTTACGGCTACATTAATATTACCCCAGAAAAAAATAATGGCGAGTAGTAAATCAGCTAAACAGTGACACCTTAAATAGAGTGTGAACTATGAACCATGGCTTTTAGATTTAGGAATGCAGTCTATAGTACGCTAATCAGTGGATTCCCAGCTTTATTGTTTAGCTGCAGTGCAGAAGGTTGAAAACTAGACACCAAAGTTGTCTTCAAGTTGACCTCAAACCATGTCCAGTGTTATTCACTGTGGATACTACATAACAAACCTGAAGGAATTTTGAAGGAAACTGGAAATGTGATGAATCTACTATTGTATTGCTTTAATATATTTTAAATCCATCACTATACTCCTGGAGATTAGAGATCTAGGTACAAGCTGCTGGTGATCATAGGGTGTTTGGCATGAAGAACTCTATTGTGATAAGTCAGAGAATGTATAAGGTCAATTCACCATGACACCCCTGCCCTACCCCCATTCTCTCTCTCTCTCTCTCTCTCTCTCTCTCTCTCTCTTAAATCTATGTACAATCTCCAAAATGCAGATGAGTTTACAGTTGAAAGCAAAACATTTTTCCATTATAAGTTTAGAAAGTTTTTTCTTAGCAGTGTTAGACCACTTCTGTTTTTCTTCTTTTGTAAAATATATAACAATATACAAATATCAACAAATAGGCTTCCTTCACTGACAGCGTTGTCTTCTCCTGTTTCTTCTTCTTCTTCCTTTTTTCCATTTAAACGATTTCCGTCATCAATTTCCATTCGACATTGTTTGTTTATAAGTTCAGCTAAAATGAGTAAATTTAAATATATTCAAATATGTTCA